>NC_084567.2:39530000-39617500 GCF_033978685.3 Nerophis lumbriciformis
AATAAATAGGGAAAAAAAACACTTTAGCTTGTGAATAATGCATGTTTGCATGTGTGTGCATCAATAATTCAAAGGCAGCACTATATCTACTCAATTATCCGGAGTATGAATTATTCACCTGCGTGGAGTGCGTGGACCGGGCGGACGTGTTTTTTTTGGGTGTGAACACCAGAAGCGATTCGGGGCTGATTCGGATTCAACAAAGAAGAATGACCTGACTTCTTAATTGGACGTTTAGAGGATTTGAGTGCATAAATGCATTTATGCAATTATTATCATTTTATTTAACATATTTATTATCGAATCAAACACAGATGTATTCATCAATTCATAGATTATTATCAATAACATAATTATTTTACGTATACATTTTCTAATACCATTATTGGTGTTTTTTTTATAGTCAACGCCACTTTTTTTTATTTTATTTTTTATTTTTTTAATAATATTTATTTATTCACTCGATAGGGAAATCACAATACAAGTATTGAGAAACAGACCCCCCCCCCCCAAAAAAAATATAATGAAATAAAAAGAAAAGACAATTAATTTTTTTCTTAATAATGACTAAAAAAAAATATATATATTTTTTTTTACTTTTGTGAAAAATTGACAGTAAAATAAAATATGACGATAAGGATTTATAGATTTTTATGAAATTGTTAATATAAAGAGCCACTATTCTAGTGTGTTTTTTTAAATGATCGAATCAAATACAGATGTATTCATCAATCGAATGATTATTATCAAAAACAGAATTAATTTTTTACGTATACATTTTCTAATACCATTATTGGTGTTTTTTATAGTAAATTTTCCTTTTTTTAAAAAAAGTTTTTTTAATAATAAAAAAAAATATATATCCACTCGATAGGGAAATCACAATACAGGTATTGAAAAACATACACCCCCCTCCCCCCCCAAAAAAATATAGTAAAATAAAAAGAAAAGACAATTAAATTTTTTTCTTAATCATGATTAAAAAAATTTAAATAAGAAATTAACTTTTTGTGGAAAAAAATGACAGTAAAATAAAATAAGACAATGAGGATTTATTAATTTTTATTTAATTGTTCATATAAAGAGCCATTATTCTAGTGTGTTTTATTTTATATTACATCCATCCATTTTCTACCGCTTGTCCCTTTTATATTACATATATTAAAAATAACTCTCATATTTTTGACAGTTATTTGAGTCAACTGCAATTTTTTAATGTTTTAAATAATATTTATTTATTCACTCGATAGGGAAATCACAATACAGGTATTGAAAAACATACACATTCCCCCCCCCACCCCAAAAAATATAATAAAATAAAAAGAAAAGACAATTACATTTTTTCTTAATCATGATTAAAAAAATTTAAATAAGAAATTAACTTTTTGTGGAAAAAAAATGACAGTAAAATAAAATATGACAATAAGGATGTATTCATTTTTATTAAATTGTTCATATAAAAAGCCAATATTCTAGTGTGTTTTATTTTATATTACATCCATCCATTTTCTACCGCTTGTCCCTTTTATATTACATATATTAAAAATAACTCTCATATTTTTGACGGTTATTTGAGTCAACTGCAATTTTTCAATGTTTTAAATAATAGTTATTTATTCACTCGATAGGGAAATCACAATACAGATATTGAAAAACATACACATTACCCCCCCCCCCCCCAAAAAAAATAAAAAATAAACATAAAAAGAAAAGACAATTACATTTTTTCTTAATCATGATTAAAAAAATTTAAATAAGAAATTAACTTTTTGTGGAAAAAAAATGACAGTAAAATAAAATATGACAATAAGGATATATTAATTTTTATTAAATTGTTCATATAAAGAGCCATTATTCTAGTGTGTTTTATTTTATATTACATCCATCCATTTTCTACCGCTTGTCCCTTTTATATTACATATATTAAAAATAACTCTCATATTTTTGACAGTTATTTGAGTCAACTGCAATTTTTCAATGTTTTAAATAATATTTATTTATTCACTCGATAGGGAAATCACAATACAGGTATTGAAAAACATACACATTCCCACCCAACCCCCAAAAATATAATAAAATAAAAAGAAAAGACAATTACATTTTTTTCCTAATCATGATTAAAAAAATTTAAATAAGAAATTAACTTTTTGTGGGGAAAAAATGACAGTAAAATAAAATATGACAATAAGGATTTATTAATTTTTATTAAATTGTTCATATAAAGAGCCATTATTCTAGTGTGTTTTATTTTATATTACATCCATCCATCCATCCATTTTCTACCGCTTTTCCCTTTTATATTACATATATAAAAAATAACTCTCATATTTTTGACGGTTATTTGAGTCATCTGCAATTTTTTAAATTTTAAAAAAATATTTATTTATTCACTCGATAGGGAAAACTACTATACAGGTATTGAGAAACAGACAACTTTTCCCTCCTCCACCCCCCAAAAAATATAATAAAAGAAAAAGAAAAGACAATTACATTTTTTCTTAATCATGATTAAAAAAATTTAAATAAGAAATTAACTTTTTGTGGAAAAAAAATGACAGTAAAATAAAATATGACAATAAGGATTTATTAATTTTTATTAAATTGTTAATATAAAGAGCCATTATTCTAGTGTGTTTTATTTTATATTACATCCATCCATTTTCTACCGCTTGTCCCTTTTATATTACATATGTTAAAAATAACTCTCATATTTTTGACGGTTATTTGAGTCAACTGCAATTTTTTAATGT
The DNA here is from genome assembly GCF_033978685.3 of Nerophis lumbriciformis. Taxonomy (NCBI): domain Eukaryota; kingdom Metazoa; phylum Chordata; class Actinopteri; order Syngnathiformes; family Syngnathidae; genus Nerophis; species Nerophis lumbriciformis. The sequence goes on from NC_084567.2 coordinate 39,532,751, forward strand.
TTTAAATAATATTTATTTATTCACTCGATAGGGAAATCACAATACAGGTATTGAAAAACATACACATTCCCCCCCAACCGCCAAAAAATATAATAAAATAAAAAGAAAAGACAATTACATTTTTTCCTAATCATGATTAAAAACAATTAAACAAGAAATTAACTTTTTGTGGAAAAAAATGACAGTAAAATAAAATATGACAATAAGGATTTATTATTTTTTATTAAATTGTTCATATAAAGAGCCATTATTCTAGTGTGTTTTATTTTATATTACATCCATCCATCCATCCATCCATTTTCTACCGCTTGTCCCTTTTATATTACATATATTAAAAATAACTCTCATATTTTTGACGGTTATTTGAGTCAACTGCAATTTTTTAACGTTTTAAATAATATTTATTTATTCACTCGATAGGGAAATCACAATACAGGTATTGAAAAACATACACATTCCCCCCCAACCCCCAAAAATATAATAAAAGAAAAAGAAAAGACAATTACATTTTTTCTTAATAATGATTAAAAAAAATTTAAAATAAAATTTTAACTTTTTGTGGAAAAATTGACAGTAAAATAAAATATGACGATAAGGATTTATAGATTTTTATTAAATTGTTAATATATAGAGCCATTATTCTAGTGTGTTTTATTTTATATTACATCCATCCATCCATCCATCCATTTTCTACCGCTTGTCCCTTTTATATTACATATGTTAAAAATAACTCTCATATTTTTGACGGTTATTTGAGTCAACTGCAATTTTTTAAATTTTTAAATAATATTTATTTATTCACTCGATAGGGAAATCACTATACAGGTCATTATGTCAGTTTTTATATTTCGAAACAAACCATGATATTAGTTATCATGAGTATTAAAATCATGTCCTAGTGTATCGCTGGTGTATGAAATCATTTAAAAGTACTAAAATTGCACATGAACATTCTGAGTAACGCTACCAAAGTTATGGCCAAAAATAGTGCAAAATGCACCCGAAAGGACGACAATGTACTGGAAAAAAGTGACACTTAAATAAGAAAACAATGCACAAATATGTGCACATTCAACCCAACCATTTCCCATTTATATATTTAATTCTATTTTCATATTTTCTTACTTTATCAACCATTTGGGGCATATATAAGTAGCACCATGCAGGACAAAAAGTCATCAGGGCTGTATAAAAGATTTTGGATTAACATTTTTTCTACTTTTTTATTTTTTTTTTCTCAAATTGCTCAAGCAACTTTAGTTCTAAAATGTAGTGTTTTTTTTCAATTTTATTTTAACCCTTTGAATGCCCATTTGATGTAATTATGTCAATTATTTTATTTTGAAAAGTACGAGCAATCGCCCATAAATGTAAAGGACTGGAGTACTGGGGTAAAGATCAGTCATTTGAAGCAAAAACATCAAAAGTGAACAAAAATAATCAAACACCCTGAGGAAAAAAAGAATCCTGACCGATATAAAGCAACAATTACACGAAAAATCCCCACAAAAAAGACACTTAAATAACAATTATATGCACATATTAAACCAAACAAAGTGCAATAATTAACTTTTGCCATGGTAGCCTTTTATATATTTTTATTTATTTATTTATTTATTTATTTATTATTTATATAAATGCAGCAACGTAGCAGCAGGACGAAATTAAGGTTAAGGATTTATGAAAAAATGTTTGGATTCATATTTTTTTCAACTTTTTCTTTTTTTTGCTCAAATCTCTCAATCGACTTTAGTCCTAAAAACAAAAATAGTCATCATCCCATAAAAAATAACAACATGTGAATGCTCCTTTGACCTGTGTCAGATTTTTTATTTTGAAAAACTCACATAAAATGAGTTATCATCCATATATTACATTTTTAAAGAGCTGGGGTAATGACCAGGATCTTATTCTGAAAGAATTTGAAACGAAAATTTTAACATTGAAAATGTTTACAAATAGAGCAAAAAGTGACACTTAAATAACATAAAACAATTATTTGCACACATTTAAATCAGACAAAGTGCAAAAATTACCTTATGCCATTTCAACATTTCATATATTTGTATTCTTTATTTTTTATTTAACTGCAGCAAAGTAGCAGGAGGACGAAAAAGTCCTCAGGGAGTTTAGGATTTATGAAAAATGTTTGGATTCATATTTTTTTTTCAACTGTTTTTTTCTCTCTCAAATCTCTCAATACAAAAATAGTTAGCATCCCATAAAAAAATAACAACCTTTAATTGCTCCTTTGATCTGTGTCAGATTTTTTTATTTTGAAAAACTTAGATAAAATGAGTTATCATCCACATATTACATTTTAAAGAGCTGGGGTAAAGATCAGCCCTTATTCTGAAATAATTTGAAACGAAAATATTAAAATTGAAAATGAAGACAAACCAACATTTAGAGCAAAAAGTGACACTTAAAAGCAAAAACATCAAAATTGAACAAAAATAAACCAAAAAAAAATAAAAAATACTCATGGCTGAAAGTACCCGAAAGGACAAGAAAAATCCCTCAAAAAGTGACACTTAAATAATATTAAAACAATTATATGAACATATTTAAACTACGAAAAAGTCCTCAGGGAGTTAAAGATTTATGAAAAATATTTGTATTCATATTTTTTTTCAAATTTTTAATTTTTTTTTTATTCAAATCTCTAAATCAACTTTAGTCCTAAATACAAAAATAGTTATCATCCCATAAAAAATAACAACCTTTGAATGCTCCTTTAACCTATGTCAGATGTTTTATTTGGAAAAACTTACATAAAATGAGTTATCATGCATATATTACATTTTAAAGATCGGGCCTTTATTATGAAAGAATTTGAAACGGAAATATCAAAATGAAAATAGAGCAAAATGTGACACTTATGTGCAAAAGCAAGAAGCAAAAACATCAAAATTTAACAAAAATAAATAAAAAAGGAGAAGAAAAATCCCTAAAATAGTGACACTTAATTAACATAAAACAATTATATGCACATACTTAAACCACAAAAAAGTTTCCAGGGAGTTAAGGATTTATGAAAAATGTTTGAATTCATATTTTTTTCAACTTTTCTTTCTTTTTTCTTTTTTTTTTTTCTCAAATCTCTGAATCAACTTTAGCCCTAAATACAAAAATAGTTATCATCCCATAAAAAATAACAACCTTTGAATGCTCCTTTGATCTATGTCGGATGTTTTATTTTGAAAAACTTACATAAAATGAGTTATCATCCATATATTACGTTTTAAAGATCAGGCCTTTAATATAAAATAAGTTTAAATGGAAATATCCAAATGAAAATATTTACAAATAGAGCAAAAAGTGACACAAGCAAGAAGCAAAAAGCAAAAACATCAAAATTGAACAAAATAAACAAAAAAGGAGAAGAAAAATCCCTCAAAAAGTAACATTTAAATAACATAAAATAATTATATGCACATATTTAAATCACAAAAAAGTCCTCAGGGAGTTAAGGATTTATGAAAAATGTTTGGGTTCATATTTTTTTCTACTTTTATTTTTTATCCCCCCCCTCCCCCCCTCAAATCTCTAAATCAACTTTAGTCCTAAATACAAAAATAACAACCTTTCAATGCTCCATTGATCTACGTCAGATCTTTTATTTTGAAAAACTTACATAAAGTGAGTTATCATCCATATAGTACATTTCAAAGACCGGGCCTTTATTATGAAATAATTTGAAATGGAAATATCCAAATGAAAATATTTACAAATAGAGCAAAAAGTGACACAAGCAAGAAGCAAAAACATCAAAATTGAACAAAAAAAAACAAAAAAGGAGAAGAAAAATCCTTCAAAAAGTGACATTTAAATAACATAAAACAAATATATGCACATATTTAAATCCCAAAAAAATCCTCAGGGAGTTAAGGATCTATGAAAAATATTTTGATTCATATTTTTTTCAACTTTTTATTTTTATTTTTTTATTTTTTTCTCAAATCTCTCAATCAACTTTAGTCCTAGATACAAAAATAGTTATCACACCATAAAAAAATAGCAACCTTTGAATGCTCCTTTGATCTATGTCAGATGTTTTATTTTGAAAAACTTACATAAAATGACTTATCATGCATATATTACATTTTAAAGATTGGGCCTTTATTATGAAATAATTTGAAACGGAAATAAAAATATTTACAAATAGAGCAAAAAGTGACACTTATATGTAAAAGCAAGAAGCAAAAACATCAAAATTGAACACAAATAAACATCCTTAGGAAAAAAAATAATCATAGAGAGCAACAATGACCTGAAAATACAAGAAAAATCCCTCAAAAAGTGAAAGTTAAATAATATAAAACAATTATAAGCACATATTTAAACCGTAAAAAAGTTCTCAGGGAGTTAAAGATTTATGAAAAATGTACTTTTCTTTTTTCTATTTTTTTCCCCCAAATCTCTAAATCATCTTTAATCCGAAATACAAAAATAGTTAACAACCTTTGAATGCTCCTTTGACCTATTTCAGATGTTTTATTTTGAAAAACTTACATAAAATGAGTTATCATCCATATATTACATTTTAAAGATCGGGCCTTTATTGTGAAATAATTTGAAACGGAAATAACCAACTGAAAATATTTACAAATAGAGCAAAAAGTGACACAAGCAAGAAGCAAAAACATCAAAATTGAACAAAAATAAACAAAAAAGGAGAAGAAAAATCCCTCAAAAAGTGAAATTTAAATAACATAAAACAATTATATGCACAACTTTTCTTTCTTTCTTTTTTTCTCAAATCTCTAAATCAACTTTAGTCCTAAATACAAAAATAGTTTTCATCCCATAAAAATATAATCTCCGAATGCTTCTTTGACCTATTTCAGATGTTTTATTTTGAAAAACTTACATAAAATGAGTTATCATCCATATATTACATTTTAAAGATAGGGCCTTTATTGTGAAATAATTTGAAACGGAAATAACCAAGTGAAAATATTTACAAATAGAGCAAAAAGTGACACAAGCAAGACGCAAAAACATCAAAATTGAACAAAAGTAAACAAAAAAGGAGAAGAAAAATCCCTCAAAAAGTGAAAGTTAAATAACATAAAACAATTATATGCACAACTTTTTTTCTTTTCTTTTTCTCAAATCTCTAAATCAATTTTAGTCCTAAATACAAAAATAGTTATCATCCCATAAAAAAAACAATCTCCGAATGCTCCTTTGACCTATTTCAGATGTTTTATTTTGAAAAACTTACATAAAATGAGCTATCATCCATATATTACATTTTAAAGATCGGGCCTTTATTGTGAAATAATTTGAAACGGAAATATCCAAGTGAAAATATTTACAAATAGAGCAAAAAGTGACACAAGCAAGAAGCAAAAACATCAAAATTGAACAAAAAAAAACAAAAAAGGAGAAGAAAAATCCCTCAAAAAGTGAAATTTAAATAACATAAAACAATTATATGCACAACTTTTCTTTCTTTCTTTTTTTCTCAAATCTCTAAATCAACTTTAGTCCTAAATACAAAAATAGTTATCATCCCATAAAAAAAACTATCTCCGAATGCTCCTTTGACCTATTTCAGATGTTTTATTTTGAAAAACTTACATAAAATGAGTTATCATCCATATATTACATTTTAAAGATAGGGCCTTTATTGTGAAATAATTTGAAACGGAAATAACCAAGTGAAAATATTTACAAATAGAGCAAAAAGTGACACAAGCAAGAAGCAAAAACATCAAAATTGAACAAAAGTAAACAAAAAAGGAGAAGAAAAATCCCTCAAAAAGTGAAAGTTAAATAAAGTAAAACAATTATATGCACAACTTTTTTTTCTTTTTTTTCTCTCTCAAATCTCTAAATCAATTTTAGTCCTAAATACAAAAATAGTTTTCATCCCATAAAAAAAATAATCTCCGAATGCTCCTTTGACCTATTTCAGATGTTTTATTTTGAAAAACTTACATAAAATGAGTTATCATCCATATATTACATTTTAAAGATCGGGCCTTTATTGTGAAATAATTTGAAACGGAAATAACCAAGTGAAAATATTTACAAATAGAGCAAAAAGTGACACAAGCAAGACGCAAAAACATCAAAATTGAACAAAAGTAAAAAAAAAAGGAGAAGAAAAATCCCTCAAAAAGTGAAATTTAAATAACATAAAACAATTATATGCGCAACTTTTTTTCTTTTTTTCTTTCTCAAATCTCTAAATCAATTTTAGTCCTGAATACAAAAATAGTTATCATCCCATAAAAAAAATAATCTCCGAATGCTCCTTTGACCTATTTCAGATGTTTTATTTTGAAAAACTTACATAAAATGAGTTATCATCCATACATTACATTTTAAAGATCGGGCCTTTATTGTGAAATAATTTGAAACGGAAATATCCAAGTGAAAATATTTACAAATAGAGCAAAAAGTGACACAAGCAAGACGCAAAAACATCAAAATTTAACAAAAGTAAACAAAAAAGGAGAAGAAAAATCCCTCAAAAAGTGAAATTTAAATAACATAAAACAATTATATGCACAACTTTTTTTTCTTTTTTTTTTTTCTCAAATCTCTAAATCAACTTTAGTCCTAAATACAAAAATAGTTTTCATCCCATAAAAAAAAAAATCTCTGAATGCTCCTTTGACCTATTTCAGATGTTTTATTTTGAAAAACTTACATAAAATGAGCTATCATCCATATATTACATTTTAAAGATAGGGCCTTTATTGTGAAATAATTTGAAACGGAAATATCCAAGTGAAAATATTTACAAATAGAGCAAAAAGTGACACAAGCAAGAAGCAAAAACATCAAAATTGAACAAAAATAAACAAAAAAGGAGAAGAAAAATCCCTCAAAAAGTGAAAGTCAAATAACATAAAACAATGATATGCTCACATTTAAAGCAGATATTTTTTCTAACTGTATTTCTACTCTCAAATTGCTTCAATGTTGCACACTCCGCGGAGTGTTGCTGCGGCTGGAACCTGACCAAGTGTGCGTTGTTGCAGGACCAAGTGGAAGCGGCAGACGGCGGTGGGTCTGGAACTGCTGGCGGAGGCCGGGAACTACTCGGCCCTGCAGAGGATGTTCCCCTCGCCGTATTTCTACCCGCAGAGTCTGATGTCCAACCTGGACCCCGGGGCGGCCCTCTACCTGTACAGGGGCCCCTCCGCGCCCCCGCCGGGCCTCCAGAGGCCCCTGGTCCCGCGCATCCTGCTGCACGGCCTGCAGGGGGGAAGCGAGCCGCCGCCCCCTCCCCCCCTGGCCCCCATGTCGGGCGTTCTCCCCCGGCCCGCCCAGCAGCGGTGAGCGGGGCGACCCCCGGATGTTGTACCCCTACAAAATAAAAGACTTTTATGAAAGAAGACACTAAGGCAGCAGCTTTTTCACCTCCTGGAAGAAACGAAGAAACGCTCCTTTTTTTTTTTGGACTTATTTATGTCTTATTTATATTTTTAAGTTATGTATTTATTTGAAGTGGTCATCCATGCTGGTGCTCTCTCTCTCTCTGACACACACTATTTTATTTTTTTACATGGATATTATTAACAATTAAAGTGCATCAGTATGCATCCATGTTTCCTGTGAACTTTGACCCCCCCTGTTTAAAATGCTGTAAATAAGAATATTTTACATGAGACTGCAACTTTTCCTTTTGTCTTGATGCACTTGAACATATTAGGCTAGATTAGCCATCAAAGTCTTAAATATGAAATGAAAAACAAACACTTTTTTTTTTTTTTTTTTTAGTCTTATATGCCAAATAATTTATTTCAGCTCATCACTGCATTTTTTTTTTTTTTAAATATAATTTCACACAGTACAAAAATGAAACCATTTTTTTATAAACAGCCTGTTGATTTGCTCTGGATGTATTTGAAAAATGTGCGTTTATTTTTCATGTTATTTCATATTTACGAAGCCGTGATGACTTTGATCTATGTTCTCCTATCTTTTGGTGGAAAAAAAATGTAATATTGCAAATATCAAACTTGTGGAGTGGTTCTCGTTCCTTTATCCGTTCCTCAAGTTCCTTTTTTTTTTTTTCCCATGGTGACAAATATTTACAGTATACAGTAAGGACAGAAAGAGGTTGACTTGATGTACAAAATACTTTTCTAAATGTGGAAATAAAACACTTTGATTTAACGTGTGACTTTACTTATTTAACCTAATATTTTTGATAATAATAAAAAAAAAATGTTAGTGTAATTATTACAAAAATCATCATTAATTAGCTCTTATTTAGAAAAATATATTGACTTTTTATTTAACATTTTTTTTAATTATTTGTCCAATTTCCAAATATACCAATATTTAAAAATACAATTAAATACAGTAAAAAATAAAATAAATGAATTATTATGCAAAATGACTGCATTTAGTTATCAAATTAGCAAATATGTAAAAGCAAAGCAAAAAAAAAAAATTCTAATAAATAATGTAATACTGACACTATAAAACAATTAAACCATTTAAAATATATTCAATATACAGTACACATATGTAAAATGATTGCATTTAATTTTCAACAAAAGCAAATATGTAAAAAAACAAAAACAAACTAGTACATACATTAAATTAAATGCTTAGAATATATACAAAAACAATTATAATTGCCAGCTTTTTCGGGGGAAATCAATATATATGCAAGATTATTGCATTTAATTGACAAAAATAGCAAATATTTAATGCTAAAAAAAATAAAATAAATTGCAGTACATATTTAGACTATAAAAATGGACGTTAGGCACCAGCTTTTTTCATTTTTAGAATCATGTACTGAATTTGTATGCAAAATCATTGCATTTAATGGTCAACAAGAGCAACATTTAAAAATAAAAACTACAATAAATTACAGTTACATGTTAATCACCATCTATTTAAATTATATATATATATATATATATATATATATATATATATATATATATATATATATATATATACTCTAGTATATGTAAAATTATTGCATGTATTTACCAACCAAAGCAATTATTTTAAATTAAAATAAAACAATTAAATAAAGTAAATTGAACACTCAGACTATAAAACATTTACATGTTAATTACCTGATTTTTTTGGAGAAAAAAAAAAATCCTATTTCAAAATATTTGCAAAATGATTGCATTCAATAGTCAACAAAAGCAAGATTTAAAAATAAAAACTTTACAATAAATTACGGTAAATAAAATACTTATCTAATTAATTTTTACAAGTTAATCACCATTTATTTAAATTAAATATATATATATATATATATATATATATATATATATATATATATATATATATATATATATATATATATATATATATATATGTCTTAATAAGGTTATCCAAAAAATAGTGCTCGATACCGTAGTAGAGCGCAATATATGTATGTGTGGGAAAAAAATCACAAGACTATTTCATCTCTACAGGCCTGTTTCATGAGGGGGGTTCCCTCAATCATCAGGAGATTTTAATGGGAGCATTCACATACCATATATATATATATATATATATATATATATATATGCAGCTGAGCTAGGCTCCAGCACCCCCCGCGACCCCAAAAGGGACAGGCGGTAGGAAATGGATGGATATATATATATATATATATATATATATATATATATATATATATATATATATATATATATATATATATATATATATATATATATATATATAAATAAATATACTCTAGTATATGTAAAATTATTGCATGTATTTACCAACAATAGCTAATATTTCAAATAAAAATATACAATAAAATACAGTAAATTGGACACTCATACATTTTTACAGGTTAATCACCATCTATTCAAATTAAATAAATATATATATACACACACACACACACACATATATATATATATATATATATATATACATATATATATATATATATATATATATATATATATATATATATATATATATATATATATATATATATATATATATATATATATATATATATATATATATATATATATATATATATATATATATATATATATATATATATATACATATATATATATTCTCAATTATATGTAAAATTATTGCATTTATTTGCCCACAAAAGCAAATATTTAAAATAAAAAAATACAATTGAATGCAGTAAATCAAATACTTGGATTATAAAACATTTACATGTAAATTACCTGATTTAAAAAAATAAAAAATAAAAAATCCCACTTCAAAATATTTGCAAAATTATTGCATTTAATGGTGAACAAGAAAGCAAATATTAAAAGAAAATTTAAAAATACAATAAGGTGCAGTAAAGCAAATACTTTGACAATAAAGACATATGTCAAATATAAATATACACATTTTATTCAATAATAACCAAACTTTGCATGTAGCAGCTTTGAAAAAATATATAATTTTAAATTCATAAATGTGTTTCAAACATCTTTGATGTGATGTGTTCTTTTATTTTTGTAACGCGAGCATGCCAGATTGTTCAAAACAATAAAATAAAAGTTTTACATGGAGCCCCAAAGTGCAAAGTTCATCCCATCTGATCCTAAATGAGCGGCAGCAGCGTCACTTGGTTTGTGCGCAAACAAGGCAAGAGATGAAATATTAATGCCATGTGCGCAATTGTTTAAGTGCCCTAAATGATCCCATTTGGAAATGGATTGTTTCCATGCTCGCCTTCCTGGAGGGTGCTGGATGCTCGCTCCTGTTGCAGGCGGGGCCCCAACAGCTGCTGACCGGCCTTGGAGCTGCCTGCAGGCCGGGGATCAGCGAGGGGACAGCTGGTCAGCGGCACCGCGACCCCTCCCTCTCGCTCTCCAACCATCCATCCGTCTACTACCCCCTGCACACCGGGTGTGTGTGTGTGTGTGTGTGTGTGTTCTTGTATTTCTACCCTTCTTGAGACATCAATAAGGAAAAGTAGCTTCCATCTGAGGAGCGGTGAACAAGTTAGGACCGAACTCATGGTCCCAATATGTAAAAACCTAATAAAGAATGTCTCATTTGCACCCCTAGTGGTGAAATCTATCAAAATGAGGGTGGTCCCAAAAAGGAGGTTTTTTTTTCAAATTGACTGTGTGTTGCTTTTAAAAATGCTCCCAATCTGGTCAACATATGAAATAACAAGTGTGTGTAAGAAATTGAAATGCGCCCCCTCTGGTCAACATATGAAATATCAAGTGTGTGTAAGAAATAAAAATGCGCCCCCTCTGGTCAACATATGAAATAACAAGTGTGTGTAAAAAAATTTAAATGCTCCCCCTCTGGTCAACATATGAAATAACAAGTGTGTGTAAACATTTAAAGTGCTCCCCCTCTGGCCAACATATGAAATAATAAGTGTGTGTAAGAAATTGAAATGCTCCGCCTCTGGTCAACATATGAAATACCAAGTTTGTGTAAAAAATTTAAATGCTCCCCCTCTGGTCAACATATTAAATAACAAGTGTGTGTAAAAAATTAAGGTGCTCCCCCTCTGGCCAACATATGAAATAACAAGTGTGTGTAAAAAATTTAAATGCTCCCCCTCTGGTCAACATATGAAATAACAAGTGTGTGTAAGAAATAGAAATGCGCCCCCTCTGGCCAACATATGAAATAACAAGTGTGTGTAAGGAACTGAAATGCTCCCCCTCTGGTCAACATATGAAATAACAAGTGTGTGTAAGAAATTCAAATGCTCCCCCTCTGGTCAACGTATGAAATAACAAGTGTGTGTAAGAAATTGAAATGCTCCCCCTCTGGTCAACATATCAAATAACAAGTGTGTGTAAAAGTTTAAATGCTCCCCCTCTGGTCAACATATGAAATAACAAGTGTGTGTAAAAATTTGAAGGCTCCCCCTCTGGTCAACATATGTAATAATAAGTGTGTGTAAGAAATTGAAATGCTCCGCCTCTGTTTAACATATGAAATAACAAGTGTGTGCAAGAAATTGAAATGCTCCCCCTCTGGTCAACATATCAAATAACAAGTGTGTGTAAAAGTTTAAATGCTCCCCCTCTGGTCAACATATGAAATAACAAGTGTGTGTAAAAATTTGAAGTGCTCCCCCTCTGGTCAACATATGTAATAATAAGTGTGTGTAAGAAATTGAAATGCTCCCCCTCTGGTCAACATATGAAATAACAAGTGTGTAAGAAATTGAAATGCTCCCCCTCTGGTCAACATATGAAATAACAAGTGTGTGTAAGAAATTGAAACGCTCCCCCTCTGGTCAACATATGAAATAACAAGTGTGTGTAAGAAATTGAAATGCGCCCCCTCTGGTCAACATATCAAATAACAAGTGTGTGTAAAAGTTTAAATGCTCCCCCTCTGGTCAACATATGAAATAACAAGTGTGTGTAAAAATTTTAAGTGTCCCCCCTCTGGTCAACATATGAAATAACAAGTGTGTGTAAGAAATTGAAATGCTCCCCCTCTGGTCAACATATCAAATAACAAGTGTGTGTAAAAGTTTAAATGCTCCCCCTCTGGTCAACATATGAAATAACAAGTGTGTGTAAACATTTAAAGTGCTCCCCCTCTGGCCAACATATGAAATAACAAGCGTGTGTAAAAAAATTAAATACTCCCCCTCTGGCCAACATATGAAATAACAAGTGTGTGCAAAAATTTGAAGTGCCCCCCCTCTGGCCAACATATGTAATAACAAGTGTGCGTAAGAAATTGAAATGCTCCCCCTCTGGCCAACATATGAAATAACAAGTGTGTGTAAGAAATTGAAATGCGCCCCCTCTGGTCAACATATGAAATAACAAGTGTGTATAAGAAATTGAAGTGCTCCCCCTCTCGGTCAACATATGAAATAACAAGTGTGTGTAAAAAATTTAAATGCTCCCCCTCTGGTCAACATATGAAATAACAAGTGTGTAAGAAATTGAAATGCTCCCCCTCTGGTCAACATATGAAATAACAAGTGTGTGTAAAAATTTGAAGTGTTCCCCCTCTGGTCATATGTGATAACAAGTGTGTTTAAGAAATTGAGGTGCGCCCCCTTTGGCCTCAATTAATAAAAATAAATAAACATAAATATGTATATAGAGACGTACTGTAATAATTTGAAGTAAATAATAAGGATTAACAACTAATTACAGACAAAAAAAATAGCTAAAAGCAGTCTTTTGCTTACAATGTGTTGACTTTTTTTTTAATAAAATTGGGAACAATTTCTCATATTCTTTCTGTTTTTGTAATATTGCAATATTTTCTTGTAAAATTACAACTTTTTTATGTAGAATTATTACGTTTTAATGCAAAATGATGACATTTGTCATATACAATTCAGACTTTTATCACAATATTGCCAATTTTTTTGTTGTTCCTGTAAAACAGTGACATTTTTTTAGTACAATTTTTACTTTTGTCAAGTTTGCTTATAGAATTGTGACTTTTGTCGAGTAAAATTACGACTCTTTTCATAAAAATCGCCAACATTTTAAGCTTTTCTTGTAAAATTGCGACTTTTATTGGGTAAAATTCCAACGTTTATCATAATATTGCACAAATGTTCAGTTTTTCTTGTACAATTTTGACTTGCGTTGAGTAAAATTACGACTTTTATGATAATACTAAAGGTAGGCGTTTTTCGGAGGTCTGAAGTAAATAATGAAGATTAAAAAACAATTCTAAACAAAAAAAATAAAAATAAAATAAATGAACTAAAAGCAGTCTTTTTCTCAACATGTGTCGACTTTTTTCTTATAAAATTGGGAACAATTTCTCATATTCTTTCCGTTTCTGTAATATTGCAATATTTTCTCGTAAAATTATTACTTTTTTAATGTAAAGTTATTACTTTTTAATGCAAAATGGTGACATTTGTTGTATAAAATTCAGACTTTTATCACAATATTGCCAATTTTTTTGTTGTTCTTGTAAAATAGTGTCATTTTTTAAGTAAAATTATGACTTTTGTCATAATTTTGCCAAGTAAAATTCCAATTATTATTATAACATTGCCAACATTTTAAAGTTTTTTTTTTTTTTTAATAAAATTCTGACTTTTGTTGAGTAAAATGACGACTCTTTTCATAAAATGGCCAACATTTTCAGCTTTTTCTTGTAAAATTGCGACTGTTATTGAGTAAAATTCAAACTTTTATTATAATACTGCACAAATGTTCAGTTTTTCTTGGAACATTTTGACTTGCGTTGAGTAAAATTACGACTTTTATGATAATACTAGAGGTAGGCGTTTTTCAGAGGTCTAAAGTAAATAATGAAAATTAAAAAACAATTACAAACAAAAAAATAAAAACATAATAAATGAACTAAAAGCAGTCTTTTTCTCAACATGTGTCGACTTTTTTCTTATAAATATGGGAACAATTTCTCATATTCTTTCCGTTTCTGTAAATTTGCAATATTTTCTCGTAAAAATATTACTTTTTTTAATGTAAAGTTATTACTTTTTAATGCAAAATGGTGACATTTGTTGTATAAAATTCTTACTTTTATCACAATATTGCCAATTTTTTTGTTGTTCTTGTAAAACAGTGACATTTTTGGAGTAAAATTATGACTTTTGTCATAATTTTGCCAAGTAAAATTCCAATTATTATTATAACATTGCCAACATTTTTAATTTTTTTTTTTTTTTTTGATAAAATTCTGACTTTTGTTGGGTAAAATGACGACTCTTTTCATAAATATTGTCAACATTTTAAGCTTTTCTTGTAAAATTGCGACTTTTATTGGGTAAAATTCCAACGTTTATCATAATATTGCACAAATGTTCAGTTTTTCTTGTACAATTTTGACTTGCGTTGAGTAAAATTACGACTTTTATGATAAAACTAGAGGTAGGCGTTTTTTGGAGGTCTGAAGTAAATAATGAAGATTAAAAAACAATTATAAATAAAAAAATAATAAATGAACTAAAAGCAGTCTGCGTGTCGACTTTTTTCTTATAAAATTGGAAACAATTTCTCATATTCTTTCCGTTTCTGTAATATTGCAATATTTTCTCGTAAAATTATTACTTTTTTAATGTAAAGTTATTACTTTTCAATGCAAAATGATGACATTTGTCGTATAAAATTCAGACTTTTATCACAACATTGCCAATTTTTTTGTTGTTCTTGTAAAATAGTGTCATTTTTTAAGTAAAATTATGACTTTTGTCATAATTTTGCCAAGTAAAATTCCAATTATTATTATAACATTGCCAACATTTTAAAGTTTTTTTTTTTATTATAAAATTGTGACTTTTGTTGGGTAAAATTACGACTCTTTTCATAAAATGGCCAACATTTTCAGCTTTTTCTTGTAAAATTGCGACTGTTATTGAGTAAAATTCCAACTTATATCATAATATTGCACAAATGTTCAGTTTTTCTTGTACAATTTTGACTTGCGTTGAGTAAAATTACGACTTTTATGATAATACTAAAGGTAGGCGTTTTTCGGAGGTCTGAAGTAAATAATGAAGATTAAAAAACAATTATAAACAAAAAAATAAAAAAATAATAAATGAACTAAAAGCAGTCTGTGTTGACTTTTTTCTTATAAAATTGGGAACAATTTCTCATATTCTTTCTGTTTCTGTAATATTGCAATATTTTCTCGTAAAATTATTACTTTTTTAATGTAAAGTTATTACTTTTTAATGCAAAATGGTGACATTTGTTGTATAAAATTCTTACTTTTATCACAATATTGCCAATTTTTTTGTTGTTCTTGTAAAACAGTGACATTTTTGGAGTACAATTATGACTTTTGTCATAATTTTGCCAAGTAAAATTCAGATTATTATTATAACATTGCCAACATTTTAAAGTTTTTTTTTATTATAAAATTGTGACTTTTGTCGGGTAAAATGACGACTCTTTTCATAAAATGGCCAACATTTTCAGCTTTTTCTTGTAAAATTGCGACTGTTATTGAGCAAAATTCCAACTTATTTCATAATATTGCACAAATGTTCAGTTTTCCTTGCAAAATTTTGACTTGCGTTGAGTAAAATGACGACTTTTATTGTAATACTGCCAAAATTCTAAGTTTTTCTTGTGAAATTGTGACCTTTTTCTTGTGAAATTCCATCTCATTTTTCCACAAGTTTTTTTTATATTTGCATAGTATGTATATATTATTAATGTTGTAAATACAAATCTTTATATATCTAGAAAGGCTGGTCCTAAAGTGGGAGGCATTTTTTTTGGAGGTCTCGAGAAGGTAACAAATACAAGAATATGTGTGTGTGTGTGTGTGTGTGTGTGTGTGTGTGTGTGCCTAACTTATTTGGGGGTTAAATCAGTTCAGGCAGTTAACGATTAGAACAAAAGACTTTAATAGCTTTTTAATTGAAAGTCGATAATGGTTTTGATACGCATGGCACCTGTTATGCGCGGGGCGGGGCTGGTGGAAATAGACTGGCGAGTTCATGAAGCGGAAAACAGCATTAACAATAAAATGGCGGCTCGGCCTGCGTGGACTGAGTGAACAGGAGGGGACTGGAACCTCCCAACTTGCACTAAGATCGTTTAAGTCCCATCATAAGGATCCGTGTCTGATTCACATAATGACCTACAAAAAAAAAAAAAAAAGAAGGTTATTCTTGCAAAGTGCAAACCTGACAAACCTGATTATGGAAGAAGAAGAAAAAAAAGCCCCCCTGTGTCTTGTTGTGTTTTTTTTTTTTTTGCATGTGAAAAGGCTGCTCCTAAATCCCCCGACTCTTACCACGGATTGTCCCCGGCTCAGGGTTAATGAAGTGCGGATGGAGTCTCGTGGAGCCCCCGACATGTGGAAAAAAAAGAGAATAAAAGAGCCAAAGGATCAGTGACTTTTCTTAATCCTAAGGATTCCTCATCATAATGAGAAAAAAAATATATGACCCCCCCCCCAAAAAAAATTAACATTATGTTGCTGCTTTTTTACACAAATAATTAAACATTCAGTCAGAAAGCAAATTGACCAATTTTGACATTTTTGTGCACAATTTGTACGTCAACAATATTCTTGAAGGTATTTTATTTGGTTGTAATTAAACTCCTTTAAAATGTAGTCGGAAGTACCATCAAGCATACTTGCCAACCTTGAGACCTCCGATTTCGGGAGGTGGGGGGGGGGCATGGTCGGGGTGGGGCGGGGGCGTGGTTGGGGGCGTGGCTAAGAGGGGAGGAGTATATTTCCAGCTAGAATTCACCAAGTCAAGTATTTCATATATATATATATATATATATATATATATATATATATATATATATATATATATATATATATATATATATATATGAGAAACTGTTTATTATTTACCGTCCAGACCTGTCATCCCTCAACAAGCGCAGCAAAATTGTAACAGCATGCCGCCACAGACGGAAACACCTCCTAGGTAACACATGAGCCAATCACCACGCCCCTACGCCAGCCTGTACCCACCCACTCTGTGTCCTATATAAACCATGGTATGTGAATGCTCCCATTAAAATCTCCTGATGATTGAGGGAACCCCCCCTCATGAAACAGGCCTGTAGAGATGAAATAGTCTTGTGATTTTTTTTCCCCACACATACATATATATATATATATATATATATATATATATATATATATATATATATATATATATATATATCCATCCATCCATCCATTTTCTACCGCTTATTCCCTTTGGGGTCGCGGGGGGCGCTGGAGCCTATCTCAGCTACAATCGGGCGGAAGGCGGGGTACACCCTGGACAAGTCGCCACCTCATCGCAGGGCCAACACAGATAGACAGACAACATTCACACTCACATCCACACACTAGGGCCAATTTAGTGTTGCCAATCAACTTATCCCCAGGTGCATGTCTTTGGAGGTGGGAGGAAGCCGGAGTACCCGGAGGGAACCCACGCAGTCACGGGGAGGACATGCAAACTCCACACAGAAAGATCCCGAGCCCGGGATTGAACCCAAGACTGCAGGACCTTCATATATATATATATATATATATATATATATATATATATATATATATGTATATATATATATATATATATATATATATATATATATATATATATATATATATATATATATATATATATAATGTCACCATTTTGCGTTAAAAAGTAATAACTTTACATTAAAAAAGTAATAATTTTACGAGAAAATATTGCAATATTACAGAAACGGAAAGAATATGAGAAATTGTCCCCAATTTTATAAGAAAAAAAGTCGACACATGTTGAGAAAAAGACTGCTTTTAGTTCATTTATTATTTTTTTAATTTTTTTGTTTGTAATTGTTTTTTAATCTTCATTATTTACTTCAGACCTCCAAAAAAACGCCTACCTCTAGTTTTATGATAAAAGTCGTGATTTTACTCAATGCAAGTCAAAATTGTACAAGAAAAAGTGAACATTTGTGCAATATTATGATAAACGTTGGAATTTTACCCAATAAAAGTTGCAATTTTACAAGAAAAGCTTAAAATGTTGGCAATTTTCATGAAAAGAGTCGTAATTTTACTCGACAAAAGTCACAATTGTACAAGAAAACTTAAAAATGTAGGCAACAATCGGAATTTCACTGGGCAAAATGATGACAAAAGTAAAAATTGTACTAAAAAAATGTCACTGTTTTACAGGAACAACAAAAAAATTGGCAATATTGTGTCAAGTCAAGTCAAGTATTTCATATATATATATATATATATATATAAGAAATACTTGACTTTCAGTGAATTCTAGCTATATATATAATTATTATATATATATATATATATATATATATATATATATATATATATATATATATATATATATATATATAAAAGAAATACTTGAATTTCAGTGTTTATTTATTTTCACATATATACACACATAACACTCATCTACTCATTGTTGAGTTAAGGGTTGAATTGTCCATCCTTGTTCTATTCTCTGTCACTATTTTTCTAACCATGCTGAACACCCTTTCGCAGGTACCCAGAAAGGTTTCGAGTACCACCAAAAAAACGGAATCTCTGAAGACAGTATAAAAATCTGTGTTAAAGGTGTACAAATACTGTTTGTATAATAAGCATGTTATTGTTTACAAATGAGGGCTAAGAGTTCAGTACTAAAAAAAAAAGTATGTCCCAGGAGGTTTTCGCGAGAGGCGCTGAATTTCGGGAGTCTCCCGGAAAATCCGGGTGGGTTGGCAAGTATGATCAAGTTGTATTGTAAATACACTCACAGTACACACAATTATAGTACACACAAATATAGTACACCTCCTGTTACTAGAACATTGTTTGTAGTGGGAAGTACTATGGTACATTTTTATGTCACGGTTTGGTTGCGGCTTACTGGGCGGTTCGTTTTCCCGGTATTCAAACAGGCGACTCTGGACAGGACTTGCGGGTAGGAACTTCATTTAATTCTCAAAAAAAACACTCAAAGAGGTCCAAAACAGAAAAACAACCGACGGAACAAAGGTGCCAATCGCACTCGAAACTAAACTTAGCAAAGGCTAGGGGACAAGCAAAACTTACGAGCATGAAGCAAACAAAGAAGCCAGGACGAGTGATCAGCAAAGGCAGGCTTAAATAATGTCTCTGATGAGCAACAGGTGCGCGTCCGGAACAACAGAGGCAGGTGAAAATCATAAGTAGCCATGGTAACAAACTCAGGAGGTGCACAAACAGGAACTAAAGGAGTCCAAAACAAACAGAAAACACAAAACATGATCCGGCACACGGATCATGACATTTTAGTCTACTTTAACCTGCATTATCCTTTCCATCCTTTGTAACTGAGCTACTGTGTGGAACCATTTCCCTTGTGGATCAATAAACTTTGTCTAAGTGTAAGTCTAAATAGCAGACACTTCATGTTGTTCCTAATGTGGCTACAAGTGAAATATTTGTGCAGTTTTATGCCACAACAACCCAAATATTAATAAACATATTTGTATATTTATTATATTTAAATAAATACTATTTATTATTAGTGTTTTGCATTAAGCGCGCCATCCACTTGTCGGTTGAGGTAGTGCCATATTTGAAACAACATGGAACAAAATAAATAGCGGTTTGATGGTTCACGTGTTCGGTTTTGTTGCTGCGGAGCTTTAAGTTCCATGTTTTTGGCCACTGTAACATTACACGTAGTTTGAACAGTAACACTGTGTTTGAATATTTTTGAAAGGGATTCTTTGGCCTTTGAGAATCACCGGTATAGTACATTTTATTATATTTTTTCATTCAATAATTCTAATTTAAAATGTAGTTTTTCTTTTTAAAAGGACGCATGTTAACAGGTTGCTGTTTTAGGGAGTCAAATTAAATTGGTTTCAATTCATTTTAATGGGGGACGTTGATTTGAGATACAAGTGTTTTACATTAAGCGCGCCATCCATTTGTCGGTTGAGGTATTACCTTATTTGAAACAACATGGAACAAAATAAATAGCTAACTGTTTGATGGTTCATGTGTTGGGATTTGTTGCTGTGGAGCTTTCAGTTCCATATTTTTGGCCACTGTAACATTACACGTAGTTTGAACAGTAACACTGTGTTTGAATATTTTTGAAAGGGATTCTTTGGCCTTTGAGAATCACCGGTATAGTACATTTTATTGTATTTTTTCATTCAATATTTCTAATTTAAAATGTAGTTTTTCTTTTTAAAAGGACGCATGTTAACAGGTTGCTGTTTTAGGGAGTCAAATTAAATTGGTTTCAATTCATTTTAATGGGGGACGTTGATTTGAGATACAAGTGTTTTACATTAAGCGCACCATCCATTTGTCGGTTGAGGTATTACCTTATTTGAAACAACATGAAACAAAATAAATATTAAACTATTTGAAGGTTCACGTGTTCGGATTTGTTGCTGCGGAGCTTTCAGTTCCATATTTTTGGCCACCGTAGCATTACACGTAGTTTGAACAGTAACACTGTGTTTTAATATTTTTAAAGGGATTCTTTGGCCTTTGAGAATCACTGGTATAGTACATTTTATTGTATTTTTCCATTCAATATCTGTAATCTAAAAGTTTGTTTTTTTTTTTAAAAGGACGCATGTTAACAGGGTTACAAGTGTTTTGCATTAAGCGCGCCATCCATTTGTCGGTTGAGGTATTACCTTATTTGAAACAACATGGAACAAAATAAATAGCTAACTGTTTGATGGTTCATGTGTTGGGATTTATTACTGCGGAGCTTTCAGTTCCATGTTTTTTGGCCACTGTAATATTACACATAGTTTGAACAGTAACACTGTGTTTTAATATTTTTAAAGGGATTCTTTGGCCTTTGAGAATTACCGGTATAGTACATTTTATTGTATTTTTTCCTTCAATATTTCTAATTTAAAAGTTAGTTTTTCTTTTTAAAAGGATGCATGTTAACAGGTTGGTGTTTTGGGGCTTCAAATTCAATTGGTTTCAATTCATTTTAATGGGGGACCTTGATTTGCAATACAAGTGTTTTGCATTAAGCGCGCCATCCATTTGTCGGTTGAGGTATTACCTTATTTGAAACAACATGAAACAAAATAAATATTCAACTATTTGAAGGTTCA
Source organism: Nerophis lumbriciformis (assembly GCF_033978685.3). Lineage (NCBI taxonomy): Eukaryota > Metazoa > Chordata > Actinopteri > Syngnathiformes > Syngnathidae > Nerophis > Nerophis lumbriciformis. The sequence goes on from NC_084567.2 coordinate 39,554,215, forward strand.
CGTGTTCGGATTTGTTGCTGCGGAGCTTTCAGTTCCATATTTTTGGCCACCGTAGCATTACACGTAGTTTGAACAGTAACACTGTGTTTGAATATTTCTAAAGGGATACTTTGGCCTTTTAGAATCACCGGTTTAGTACATTTTATTGTATTTTTTCATTCAATATCTCTAATCTAAAAGTTTGTTTTTCTTTTTAAAAGGACGCATGTTAACAGGGTTATAAGTGTTTTGCATTAAGCGCGCCATCCATTTGTCGGTTGAGGTACTACCTTATTTTTGAATTAACATGAAACAAAATAAATATTCAACTGTTTGATGGTTCACGTGTTTGGATTTGATGCTGCGGAGCTTTCAGTTCCATATTTTTGGCCACCATAGCATTACACGTAGTTTGAACAGTAACACTGTGTTTTAATATTTTTAAAGGGATTCTTCGGCCTTTGAGAATTACCGGTATAGTACATTTTATTGTATTTTTTCCTTCAATATTTCTAATTTAAAAGTTAGTTTTTCTTTTTAAAAGGACACATGTTAACAGGGTTACAAGTGTTTTGCATTAAGCGCGCCATCCATTTGTCGGTTGAGGTATAACCTTATTTGAAACAAAATGACACAAAATAAATATTCAACTATTTGAAGATTCACGTGTTCGGATTTGTTGCTGCGGAGCCTTCAGTTCCATATTTTTGGCCACCGTAGCATTACACGTAGTTTGAACGGTAACACTGTGCTTTAATATTTTTAAAGGGATTCTTTGGCCTTTGAGAATCACCGGTAAAGTACATTTTATTGTATTTTTTCATTCAATATCTCTAATCTAAAAGTTTGTTTTTATTTTTAAAAGGACGCATGTTAACAGGGTTACAAGTGTTTTGCATTAAGCGCGCCATCCATTTGTCGGTTGAGGTATTACCTTATTTGAAACAACATGGAACAAAATAAATAGCTAACTGTTTGATGGTTCATGTGTTGGGATTTGTTGCTGCTGAGCTTTCAGTTCCATGTTTTTTGGCCACTGTAACATTACACATAGTTTGAACAGTAACACTGTGTTTGAATATTTTTAAAGGGATTCTTTGGCCTTTGAGAATCACCGGTATAGTACATTTTATCGTATTTTTTCCTTCAACATTTCTAATTTAAAAGTTAGTTTTTCTTTTTAAAAGGATGCATGTTAACAGGTTGCTGTTTTAGGGAGTCAAATTAAATTGGTTTCAATTCATTTTAATGGGGGACGTTGATTTGAGATACAAGTGTTTTGCATTAAGCGCGCCATCCATTTGTCGGTTGAGGTACTACCTTATTTGAAACAACATGAAACAAAATAAATATTCAACTATTTGAAGGTTCACGTGTTCGGATTTGTTGCTGCGGAGCTTTCAGTTCCATATTTTTTGGCCACCGTAGCATTACATGTAGTTTGAACAGTAACACTGTGTTTGAATATTTCTAAAGGGATACTTTGGCCTTTTAGAATCACCGGTTTAGTACATTTTATTGTATTTTTTCATTCAATATCTGTAATCTAAAAGTTTGTTTTTCTTTTTAAAAAGGACACATGTTAACAGGGTTACAAGTGTTTTGCATTAAGCGCGCCATCCATTTGTCGGTTGAGGTACTACCTTATTTGAAACAACATGAAACAAAATAAATATTCAACTATTTGATGGTTCACGTGTTCGGATTTGTTGCTGCGGAGCTTTCAGTTCCATATTTTTGGCCACCGTAGCATTACACGTAGTTTGAACAGTAACACTGTGTTTTGATATTTTTAAAGGGATTCTTTGGCCTTTGAGAATCACTGGTATAGTACATTTTATTGTATTTTTTCATTCAATATCTGTAATCTAAAAGTTTGTTTTTCTTTTTAAAAGGACGCATGTTAACAGGGTTACAAGTGTTTTGCATTAAGCGCGCCATCCATTTGTCGGTTGAGGTACTACCTTTTTTGCAACAACATGAAACAAAATAAATATTAAACTATTTGAAGGTTCACGTGTTCGGATTTGTTGCTGCGGAGCTTACAGTTCCATATTTTTGGCCACCATAGCATTACACGTAGTTTGAACAGTAACACTGTGTTTTAATATTTTTAAAGGGATTCTTTGGCCTTTGAGAATTACCGGTAAAGTACATTTTATTGTATTTTTTCATTCAATATCTGCAATCTAAAAGTTTGTTTTTCCTTTTAAAAGGACGCATGTTAACAGGGTTACAAGTGTTTTGCATTAAGCGCGCCATCCATTTGTCGGTTGAGGTACTACCTTATTTGCAACAATATGAAACAAAATAAATATTCAACTATTTGAAGGTTCACGTGTTCGGATTTGTTGCTGCGGAGCTTTCAGTTCCCTATTTTTGGCCATTGTAACATTACACATAGTTTGAACAGTAACACTGTGTTTGAATATTTCTAAAGGGATACTTTGGCCTTTTAGAATCACCGGTTTAGTACATTTTATTGTATTTTTCCATTCAATATCTGTAATCTAAAAGTTTGTTTTTCTTTTTAAAAGGACGCATGTTAACAGGGTTACAAGTGTTTTACATTAAGCGCGCCATCCATTTGTCGGTTGAGGTATTACCTTATTTGAAACAACATGGAGCTTTCAGTTCCATGTTTTTTTTCTAAACCAATTGAGATTGCTGTCGCTCGCTCATAATGTGGAAGTCAGGCCGATGGGGCAGTGCAATAGCCTTGCTCAAGGGCACTTAAACAGTGCTTCAGCAGCAGACTGGAAACAGCCACACTATTAGGTATATTTGCTGAAATGTGTTTTTATTTGGGTTGAAGAGGTCGAGAAGAAGAGCGAGCCTCATGTGACTCAGCAGCCTGGCGGAGCTTGGAGGAGATGAAGAAGACGATGAAGCGTCGAGTGGAAATGATGGCAGCGGCCAGACAAAGCCTGGAGGTACGCTTTGGCCGCGAGGAGGACGGCCGGCCCCTGCAGACGGCGGGCGGGATAACCCCACTAATCATTGGCCCAATATGGTGGCGTGGAACTACAACTTGGGTCAGGGGTGCGGGGATTGACATCCCAATCTCCGCAAATAATGAAAGCTTTCCGCTCGGATCAGACGGGAGGGAAGGCTGGAGATGATGATGATGTGAGGAAGGAGATGGAAACCATTCTCAGTCCGAGCGGTCGGAAAATGCAGAAATACAGACACTAATCCAACCATATTTTATAATCATAATTATTACTATATTTATACTACATATGTACTTCACAAAAAAAGGTGAAATAACTTAAAACATGTTTTGTATTCTAGTTTCTTCAAAATAGCCACCCTTGAAGAGGTAGTCACCTGAAATGGTTTTCACTTCACAGGTGTGCTTGAAGCTCATCTAAGACGGACTGATGCAAAGTGGAAAAGTGTTCTGCGGTCTGGCGAGTCCACATTTCAAATTGTTTTTGGAAACTGTGGACGTCGTGTCCTCCGGACCAAAGAGGAAAAGAACCATCCGGATTGTTCAAGCGCAAAGTTGAAAAGCCAGCATCTGTGATGGTATGGTATGGTATGGTGCCCAAGGCACCATTAATGCTGAAAGGTACATACAGGTTTTGGAGCAACATATGTTGCCATCCAAGCAACGTTATCATGGACGCCCCTGCTTATTTCAGCAACATATGTTGCCATCCAAGCAACGTTATCATGGACGCCCCTGCTTATTTCAGCAAGACAATGCCCAGCCACGTGTTACAACAGCGTGGCTTCATAGTAAAAGAGTGCGGGTACTAGACTGGCCTGCCTGTAGTGCAGACCTGTCTCCCATTGAAAATGTGTGGCGCATTATGAAGCCTAAAATAGCACAACGGAGACTGTTGAACAACTTAAGCTGTACATCAAGCAAGAATGGGAAATAATTCAAAAATGTGTCTCCTCAGTTCCCAAACCTTTACTGAGTGTTGTTAAAAGGAAAGGCCATATGTAACCATACTTGCCAACCCTCCCGGATTTTCCGGGAGACTCCCGAAATTCAGCGCCTCTCCCGAAAATCTCCCGGGACAAATTTTCTCCCGAAAATCTCCCCAAATTCAGGCGGAGCTGGAGGCCACGCCCCCTCCAGCTCCATGCGGACCTGAGTCCGCTTTCCCACAATATAAAGAACGTCTACAGTAAAGCAGTCCGTCTGCCGTAAACAGCAATGTTGTGACACTCTTAAACAGGACAATACTGCCATCTAATGCATTTGATGAAAGCACTTTTGTGCGTGCCACACAGCAATGCATCATCAGAGAGGGTGTTCAGTATGGTTAGAAAAATAGTGACAGAGAATAGAACAAGGATGGACAATTCAACCCTTAACTCAACAATGAGTAGATGAGTGTTATGTGTGTGTATATGTGTAAATAAATGAACACTGAAATTCAAGTATTTCTTTTATTTATATATATATATATATATATATATATATATATATATATATATATATATATATATATATATATATATCCGCCTTCCGCCCGATTGTAGCTGAGATAGGCTCCAGCGCCCCCCGCGACCCCAAAGGGAATAAGCGGTAGAAAATGGATGGATGGATGGATGGATATATATATATATATATATATATATATATATATATATATATATAGCTAGAATTCACTGAAAGTCAATTATTTCTTATATATATATACATATACATATATATATATATATATATATATATATATATATATATATATATATATATATATATATATATATATATATATATATATATATATATATATATATATATTCATCCATCCATTTTCTACCGCTTATTCCCTTAGGGCTCGCAGGGATATATATATATATATATATATATATATATATATATATATATATATATATATATATATATATATATATATATATATATATATATATATATATATGAAATACTTGACTTGGTGAATTCTAGCTGTAAATATACTCCTCCCCTCTTAACCACGCCCCCAACCACGCCCCCGCCCCAACCACGCCCCCCGCACCACCTCCCGAAATTGGAGGTCTCAAGGTTGGCAAGTATGCATGTAACACAGTGGTAAAAATGCCCCTGTGACAACTTTTTTACTATGTGTTGCTGCCATTAAATTCTAAGTTAATGATTATTTGCAAAAAAAATAATTACGTTTCTCAGTGTGAACATGAAATATCTTGTCTTTGCAGTCTATTCAATTGAATATAAGTTGAAAAGGATTTGCAAATCATTGTATTTTGTTTTTATTTACCATTTACACATCATGACAACTTCACTGGTTTTGGGTTTTGTAGGATTCTTAACGCACCAAATAGGGTCAACATGCCTTGAAGAAGACTAATATCAAGGTAATTCCAACAGGTCAAGACAGCCATAAAACTGGCACCATTTAAAAATCCACACACAATAAGTTCACAATTTTACAAAAATAATACCAAAGGGAAAAAAAAGTAAGGACTGGAGACGGGATAAAGAAATTGGTCGACAGGACGTCGGTACCAGAGGTGGGTAATGAAAGCTGTGTTGCACAGCAGGGGGCCGGTGTAAGCTACAAGCGCATCCGATGACAAGAGATTATTCAATCAATAAGTTGTTGTTACCACAGGCCTCGCTGCTCGCTCACGCTACAGCCCTTTCAGCCAGATGACATGGCATTAAACCAAAACCCCAAACACCCCTGAGGCCCTGACCTCCAGCGAGCAAGCAGACATTGAAACACCTCAGGGACCAAGACCACGAGCTGCAGAAACTAATACATTTCCACACAAGGCATGTTCAAGAGGCTACTTTAAGATCCTTTAAAGGGGAACATTATCACCAGACCTATGTAAGCCTCAATATACAGGTAAAAGCCAGTAAATTAGAATATTTTGAAAAACTTGATTTATTTCAGTAATTGCATTCAAAAGGTGTAACTTGTACATTATATTTATTCATTGCACACAGACTGATGCATTCAAATGTTTATTTCATTTAATTTTGATGATTTGAAGTGGCAACAAATGAAAATCCAAAATTCCGTGTGTCACAAAATTTGAATATTACTTAAGGCTAATACAAAAAAGGGATTTTTAGAAATGTTGGCCAACTGAAAAGTATGAAAATGAAAAATATGAGCATGTACAATACTCAATACTTGGTTGGAGCTCCTTTTGCCTCAATTACTGCGTTAATGCGGCGTGGCATGGAGTCGATGAGTTTCTGGCACTGCTCAGGTGTTATGAGAGCCCAGGTTGCTCTGATAGTGGCCTTCAACTCTTCTGCGTTTTTGGGTCTGGCATTCTGCATCTTCCTTTTCACAATACCCCACAGATTTTCTATGGGGCTAAGGTCAGGGGAGTTGGCGGGCCAATTTAGAACAGAAATACCATGGTCCGTAAACCAGGCACGGGTAGATTTTGCGCTGTGTGCAGGCGCCAAGTCCTGTTGGAACTTGAAATCTCCATCTCCATAGAGCAGGTCAGCAGCAGGAAGCATGAAGTGCTCTAAAACTTGCTGGTAGACGGCTGCGTTGACCCTGGATCTCAGGAAACAGAGTGGACCGACACCAGCAGATGACATGGCACCCCAAACCATCACTGATGGTGGAAACTTTACACTAGACTTCAGGCAACGTGGATCCTGTGCCTCTCCTGTCTTCCTCCAGACTCTGGGACCTCGATTTCCAAAGGAAATGCAAAATTTGCATGGTTGGGTGATGGTTTGGGGTGCCATGTCATCTGCTGGTGTCGGTCCACTCTGTTTCCTGAGATCCAGGGTCAACGCAGCCGTCTACCAGCAAGTTTTAGAGCACTTCATGCTTCCTGCTGCTGACCTGCTCTATGGAAATGGAGATTTCAAGTTCCAACAGGACTTGGCGCCTGCACACTGTGCAAAATCTACCCGTGCCTGGTTTACGGACCATGGTATTTCTGTTCTAAATTGGCCCGCCAACTCCCCTGACCTTAGCCCCATAGAAAATCTGTGGGGTATTGTGAAAAGGAAGATGCAGAATGCCAGACCCAAAAACGCAGAAGAGTTGAAGGCCACTATCAGAGCAACCTGGGCTCTCATAACACCTGAGCAGTGCCAGAAACTCATCGACTCCATGCCACGCCGCATTAACGCAGTAATTGAGGCAAAAGGAGCTCCAACCAAGTATTGAGTATTGTACATGCTCATATTTTTCATTTTCATACTTTTCAGTTGGCCAACATTTCTAAAAATCCCTTTTTTGTATTAGCCTTAAGTAATATTCTAATTTTGTGACACACGGAATTTTGGATTTTCATTTGTTGCCACTTCAAATCATCAAAATTAAATGAAATAAACATTTGAATGCATCAGTCTGTGTGCAATGAATAAATATAATGTACAAGTTACACCTTTTGAATGCAATTACTGAAATAAATCAAGTTTTTCAAAATATTCTAATTTACTGGCTTTTACCTGTATACCTTGATGTTGCAGAAAAAAGACCATATATTTTTTTAACCGATTTCCGAACTCTAAATGGGTGAATTTTGCCGAATTAAAGGCCTTTCTAATATTCGCTCTCGGACATCGGGAAGCAATCCGCCATTTTCTCAAACACCGAGTCAAATCAGCTCTGTTATTTTCCGTTTTTTCGACTGTTTTCCGTACCTTGGAGACATCATGCCTCGTCGGTGTGTTGTCGGAGGGTGTAACAACACGAACAGGGACGGATTCAAGTTGCACCAGTGGCCCAAAGATGCCAAAGTGGCAAGAAATTGGACGAAATTTGTTCAAAATACGAGGGTGTGGGGAAAGCCGACAAAAATGGTCAGTCCTTTGTTCCGCACACTTTACCGACGAAAGCTATGCTACGACAGAGATGGCAAGAATGTGTGGATATCCTGCGACACTCAAAGCAGATGCATTTCCAACGATAAAGTCAAAGAAATCTGCCGCCAGACCCCCATTGAATCTGCCGGAGTGTGTGAGCAATTCAGGGACAAAGGGCCTCGGTAGCACGGCAAGCAATGGCGGCAGTTTGTTCCCGCAGACGAGCGAGCTAAACCCCCTGCATGATCCTGTAACTACTTGGTATCAGATCGATACCCAAATTTGTGGTATCATCCAAAATTAATGTAAAGTATCCAAACAACAGAGGAATAAGTGATTGTGGAGGGGGCGTGGCCTGCGGGCCTGCCGCGGAATGGGGTGTGCCGGACCGGCCTCGAAGACAGCGACAGGTGAGTGGATGGCCCAGGTGGTCCTTGTTATCTAATCACCTGTCGCCTTTATTAGCAGCAGCCGGGATGAGACATGTTGTTGGAGCTGGAGTGGGAGCCAGAGGGAGAGAGAGAGCGAGACACAGACGCAGAGAAAACATTTGCTGGAAATTTTTTATGGAAATAAAAGAGTGTTGTAACCCTCTTCTCTCCTGGCAGTGCGTGGTGGTCTGCAGAACCCACTGGAGGGCAACCTCCACAATGATTATTACATTTTAACAGAAGTGTAGATAGAATATGTTGAAACAAAAAACAAGCAGATATTAACAGTAAATGAACAAGTAGATGCTAGGATCCTGATGAGAGTGCGGAAATATGACCATATCACACCAACTCTCAAATCCCTTCACTGGCTTCCTGTTCCACTCAGGATTGAATTCAAAGTCTCCCTACTAACCCACCAGTGCCTCCATGGAAATGCCCCCCTCTACCTCAAAGAACTACTCACCCCTAAATCCTCCACACGGCACCTCCGCTCCGGACAGGCGGACCTCCTCCAACCTCCGAGGACAAAGCTACGAACAATGGGAGACCGGGCTTTCTGCTCCGCCGCTCCCAGTCTGTGGAATGCTCTCCCTGACCACCTGAGGGCACCACAGACTGTGGATGCTTTTAAAAAAGGCTTAAAAACCCTTCTTTTTTAAAAAGCCTTTTTTTTTAAAGATATATGCATACTAGTTTTAGCTATTTGGCTGTTTTAGATTTTTTTTAATTTTTTTTTTTATTATCTTTTGTTTATTTAATTTTTTATTTTAATACACTGTAGCACTTTGAGGTTGTTTAGTCAATGTAAAGTGCTTTTTTTTTTTTTTTTACAAATAAAATCTATTATTATTATTATTATTATTATTATTATTATTAGATTAATAACCAATTTTTTTTTTACAGCTTGTCCTTAATAATGTGTACAAAATAATAGGTGTATAAATGACACAATATGTTACTGCATACGTCAGCAGACTAATTAGGAGTCTTTGTTTGTTTACTTACTACTAAAAGACAAGTTGTCTAGTATGTTCACTATTTTATTTAAGGAATTGCAATAATAAACATATGTTTCATGTACCCTAGGATTATTTGTTAAAATAAAGACAATAATGCCATTTTTTTGTTAAAATAAAGACATTAATGACACGAAGACTATAAAAAGACTATACAAATGGGACCTGCTTGGCACTCAGCATCAAGGGTTGGAATTGGGGGTTAAATCACCAAAAAAATGATTCCGAGCGCAGCCACTGTTGCTGCTCACTGCTCCCCTCACCTCCCAGGGGGTGAACACGGGGATGGGTATGTCAGCAGACTAATTAGGAGCCTTTGTTTGTTTACATATACTAAAAGACAAGTTGTCTAGTATGTTCACTATTTTATTTAAGGACTAAATTGCAATAATAAACATATGTTTCATGTACACTAAGATTTTTTGTTAAAATAAAGACAATAATGGCAATTTTTTGTGGTCCCCTTTAATTAGAAAAGCATCAAAACACATTTTGGTACTGGTATCGGTACCAAAATATTGGTATTGATAACACAATTTTTTATATTGTTACATTTTTCACAAATAAGTGTGTTTAAGAAGATAATTTGTTGTTTCCCTAAAAAATGTTGGTGTTGTTTACTTGAGTCATATTGCCATCATAGTGCAGTCTACACATGTCTCTTATGTGTGACTGCCATCTACTGGTCACATTTATCATTACACCATGCAGCAAAAAAAAATTGCTTCGAGGTTGGTAAGTAAAACCAGAATTATTCCGTGCATTAGGCGCACCGGGTTATAAGGCGCACTGTTGAGTTTTGAGAAGAAAAAAAAAGATTTTAAGTGCGCCTTATAGTCCGGAAAATACGGTAAACTGCTTTTCGCACTGCAAAAAGTCAGTGTTCAAAATCAAGAAAAAAATAAAATAAAATGAGGAGTATTTCATTTGAACCAAGCAAAATTATCTGCCAATAGAACAAGAAAATTCGGCTTGTCAAGACTTTCCAAAACAAGTAAAATTAAAGCTGCAAGCAGCATTGGTTGGGCCCGCGTATTTGGCAGGTGCTAGTCCTAAGTGTCCCAATACTTTTGTCTACTTTTAGTCTGAAGTGTCCCAAGACTTTTGTCTAGTGTACCTACCTTGTCTGCATTGTGTGGGCATGTTGGTGCTTCCTGCTTTTGAGCAGCCATCTTAAAAAAACAGCAGCGCAGCAGCATCAGTGCAGCGGGTCTTTGAAGGGTCATAAAATCAAAACCGGAGCAGGTATTAAAAAGCTGTTCTATACTTTTATACACAAGGGTTCAATCTCTCTCCTGTGTTAGTTTGAAGCCTAAACGACAAACGCGCTCAGAGGAGAATTTTGAAGGAAGGTGACCGGTTTTTACAAAAATGTTGTTTTGAAGGGGGAATAGCAAACTTCCTGTTGATTTTTGCTGGGGGTTGTCAATTTATGAAATGTAGGTCTAGGTGAGACCAACATTGAGGTTTTTGTTTCATGTCTCTCTGATCTTCCCAGTGGGAGTTACAGGCAGTTTTGTCATTTTTTTCTTCCAAGGGGCAGTTTTTTCTCCGTTTTATTAAAACATTGCTCTAGAGCGCAATTTTTAAATTTAGGGTTAGGTTTTTTTTTATTAGATCGCAATTTCTGCTAGTCCTGATGTGTGTGTTCAGTTCGGTGAGTTTTGAAGCATGTTAAGGGGGTCAAATTACAGCTCAAAGAGGCAAAAGTGACTGTTTTTAGTAAATCTTTGTCTTGAAGGGGGAATTGCCAACTTCCTGTTGATTTTTGCCTGAAGAAATTAATTAATGAAAAGTAGGGCTAAGTGAGCCCTACATAGAAGTTTTTTGTTTCATGTCTCTACAACATTCGTACTGGGATTTATAAGCAGTTTTCTTTCTAGGGGGTGCTAGAGCGCAATTTTGAGTTTTGGGGTTCGTTTTTTTTTAATTAAAAGACAATTTTCGCATGTCCTGATGTGTGGGTCAAATATGGTGAGTTTTGAAGCATGTTAAGTGGGTCAAATTAGTGCTCAAAGAGGCGGCGGAATAATAATAAAACCATAGAAAAACAATAGGTCCTTATGTCCCATTGCAAAAGGACTCCCGTTGGGATTCCTTTTACAATGGGCCATGCGGACCCTAATTATTAAAACATTGCTCTAGATTGCAATTTTTAAATTTGGGGTTAGGTTTTTTTTATTAGATCGCAATTTCTGCTAGTCCTGATGTGTGTGTTCAGTTCGGTGAGTTTTGAAGCATGTTAAGGGGGTCAAATTACAGCTCAGTTTTTAGTACATTTTTGTCTTGAAGGGGGAATTGCCAACTTCCTGTTGATTTTTGCCTGAGGAAATTAATGAATGAAAAGTAGGGCTAAGTGAGCCCTACATAGAGTTTTTTTTTGTTTCATGTCTCTACAACATTCGTACTGGGAGTTATAAGCAGTTTTCTTTCTAGGGGGCGCTAGAGCGCAATTTTGAGTTTTGGGGTTCAGTTTTTTTATTAAAAGACAATTTTTGCAGGTCCTGATGTGTGGGTCAAATATGGTGAGTTTTGAAGCATGTTAAGTGGGTCAAATTAGTGCTCAAAGAGGCGGCGGAATAATAATAAAACCATAGAAAAACAATAGGTCCTTATGTCCCATTGCAAAAGGACTCCCGTTGGGATTCCTTTTACAATGGGCCATGCGGGCCCTAATTATTAAAACATTGCTCTAGAGCGCAATTTTTAAATTTGGGGTTAGGTATTTTTTATTAGATCGCAATTTCTGCTAGTCCTGATGTGTGTGTGTTCAGTTCGGTGAGTTTTGAAGCATGTTAAGGGGGTCAAATTACAGCTCAGTTTTTAGTACATTTGTGTCTTGAAGGGGGAATTGCCAACTTCCTGTTGATTTTTGCCCGAGGAAATTAATGAATGAAAAGTAGGGCTAAGTGAGCCCTACATAGAGTTTTTTTTTGTTTCATGTCTCTACAACATTCGTACTGGGATTTATAAGCAGTTTTCTTTCTAGGGGGCGCTAGAGCGCAATTTTGAGTTTTGGGGTTCGGTTTGTGGGTCAAATATGGTGAGTTTTGAAGCATGTTAAGTGGGTCAAATTAGTGCTCAAAGAGGCGGCGGAATAATAATAAAACCTTAGAAAAACAATAGGTCCTTATGTCCCATTGCAAAAGGACTCCCGTTGGGATTCCTTTTACAATGGGCCATGCGGGCCCTAATTAGCTAACCTCAATGAACCCAAACATAATTAAAGCTGCAAGCAGCATTGGTCGGGCCCGCATATTTGGCAGGTGCTAGTCCTAAGTGTCCCAATACTTTTGTTCAGTTTTCGTCATAAGTGTCCCAATACTTTTGTCTACTTTTAGTCCGAATTGTCCCAATACTTTTGTGTAGTGTACCTACCTTGTCTGCATTGTGTGGGCACGCTGGTGCTTCCTGCTTTTAAGCAGCCTTCTTGAAAAAACAGCAGCATCAGCGCAGCGGCTCTTTGAAGGGTCATAAAATCAAAACCGGAGCCGCTATCAAAACTCTTTCGCTAACTTTCAATTAGAAGGGTTCAATCTCTCTCCTGTGTTAGTTTGAAGCTGAAACGTCAAACACGCTCAGAGGAGATAATGTTTGAAGAAAGGTGACCGGTTTTTACACAAATGTTGTGTTGAAGGGGGAATAGCAAACTTCCTGTAGATTTTTGCTGGGGGTTGTCAATTTATGAAATGTAGGTCTAAGTGAGACCTACGGAGAGGATTTTGTTTCATGTCTCTCGGACCTTCCCAGTGGGAGTTACAGGCAGTTTTGTCATTTTTTTCTTCCGAGGAGCAGTTTTTTCTCCGTTTTATTAAAACATTGCTCTGGAGCGCAATTTTAAAATTTGGGGTTAGGTTTTTTTTTATTAGATCGCAATTTCTGCTAGTCCTGATGTGTGTGTTCAGTTCGGTGAGTTTTGAAGCATGTTAAGGGGGTCAAATTACAGCTCAAAGAGGCAAAAGTGACTGTTTTTAGTACATTTTTGTCTTGAAGGGGGAATTGCCAACTTCCTGTTGATTTTTGCCCGAGGAAATTAAGGAATGACAAGTAGGGCTAAGTGAGCCCTACATAGAGTTTTTTTGTTTCATGTCTCTACAACATTCGTACTGGGAGTTATAAGCAGTTTTCTTTCTAGGGGACGCTAGAGCGCAATTTTGAGTTTTGGGGTTAGGTTTTTTTTTATTAGATCGCAATTTCTGCTAGTCCTGATGTGTGTGTTCAGTTCAGTGAGTTTTGAAGCATGTTAAGGGGGTCAAATTACAGCTCAAAGAGGCAAAAGTGACTGTTTTTAGTACATTTTTGTCTTGAAGGGGGAATTGCCAACTTCCTGTTGATTTTTGCCCGAGGAAATTAATTAATGAAAAGTAGGGCTAAGTGAGCCCTACATAGAGTTTTTTTGTTTCATGTCTCTACAACATTCGTACTGGGAGTTATAAGCAGTTTTCTTTCTAGGGGGCGCTAGAGCGCAATTTTGAGTTTTGGGGTTCGGTTTGTGGGTCAAATATGGTGAGTTTTGAAGCATGTTAAGTGGGTCAAATTAGTGCTCAAAGAGGCGGCGGAATAATAATAAAACTTTAGAAAAACAATAGGTCCTTATGTTCCATTGCAAAAGGACTCCCGTTGGGATTCCTTTTACAATGGGCCATGCGGGCCCTAATTAGCTAACCTCAATGAACCCAAACATAATTAAAGCTGCAAGCAGCATTGGTCGGGCCCGCATATTTGGCAGGTGCTAGTCCTAAGTGTCCCAATACTTTTGTTCAGTTTTCGTCATAAGTGTCCCAATACTTTTGTCTACTTTTAGTCCGAATTCTCCCAATACTTTTGTGTAGTGTACCTACCTTGTCTGCATTGTGTGGGCACGCTGGTGCTTCCTGCTTTTAAGCAGCCTTCTTGAAAAAACAGCAGCATCAGCGCAGCGGCTCTTTGAAGGGTCATAAAATCAAAACCGGAGCCGCTATCAAAACTCTTTCGCTAACTTTCAATTAGAAGGGTTCAATCTCTCTCCTGTGTTAGTTTGAAGCCGAAACAACAAACACGCTCAGAGGAGATAATGTTTGAAGAAAGGTGACCGGTTTTTACACAAATGTTGTGTTGAAGGGGGAATAGCAAACTTCCTGTAGATTTTTGCTGGAGGTTGTCAATTTATGAAATGTAGGTCTAAGTGAGACCTACGGAGAGGTTTTTGTTTCATGTCTCTCCAACTTTCCCAGTGGGAGTTACAGGCAGTTTTGTAATTTTTTTCTCCCGAGGAGCAGTTTTCTCTCCGTTTAATTCAAAAATTGCTCTAGAGCGCAATTTTTAAATTTGGGGTTAGGTTTTTATTAGATCACAATTTTTGCAAGTCCTGATGTGTGCGTTCAGTTTGGTGAGTTTTGAAGCGTGCTAAGGGGGTCAAATTACAGCTCAAAGCGGCAAAAGTGACTGTTGTTAGTACATTTTTGTCTTGAAGGGGGAATTGCCAACTTCCTGTTGATTTTAGCCCAAGAATGTACCATTATGAAAGCTAGGTCTGAGTCAGACCTACATAGAGGTTTGTGTTTCATGTCTCTCCGACCTTCCTAGTGGGAGTTACAGGCAGTCTTGTTTTTTTTTTCCTAGGGGGCTCTAGAGCGCAATTTTAAAATTTGAGGTTTGGTTTTTTGATAAACAGTTTTGCCCTATATTACTGATGTGTGTGTAAAATTTGGTGAGTTTTGAAGCATGTTAAGGGGGTCAAATTGCAGCGCAAAGTTGCGGAATAATAATAATAATAATAATAATAATAAAACCTTACAAATTCAATAGGTCCTTATGTCCCATTGCATAAGGACTCCCTTTGGGAGTCCTTATACAATGGGCCATGCGGGCCCTAATAATAATAATAAAACCTTACAAATTCAATAGGTCCTTATGTCCCATTGCATAAGGACTCCCTTTGGGAGTCCTTATACAATGGGCCATGCGGGCCCTAATAATAAAACCTTAGAAATTTAATAGGTCCTTATGTCCCATTGCATAAGGACTCCCTGTGGGAGTCCTTATGCAATGGGCCATGCGGGCCCTAATAATAATAAAACCTTAGAAATTCAATAGGTCCTTATGTCCCATTGCATAAGGACTCCCTGTGGGAGTCCTTATGCAATGGGCCATGCGGGCCCTAATAATAATAAAACCTTACAAATTCAATAGGTCCTTATGTCCCATTGCATAAGGACTCCCTGTGGGAGTCCTTATGCAATGGGCCATGCAGGCCCTAATAACTAATAACAAGTGCACTTTTCTTGGTAGAAAATGTTTTTTGACCTTTTTGCTCAATATGTTGCAAAATATTATTAAATGTGCGATGTTTAATTCTGATCATAGTCATGAATAACAAATTAAAGGCAAAAACCACAAGTAGACGTATTTATGAGTGGATATGATTCGGTCGTGAGCCACACAAGATTCTAGGACTGCTCTTCTTTTCAGAAAGAGGAGTGACAATTCCAAAAAGAGTCAAAGATGAGAGAATAAGCCACAGGAGGATTTTACTCCAAAACAATGGGAAGCACTCTTGCATCTTAATTGAAAGTCTCCAACTGGCCAGGCCCCCAAATCTATTTTTAAATGTGATAAATTACAAGGGATGAGGCAGTTTTTTTTTTTTTTCCGGTGCAAAAACCTCGGGGGTCAGCGAGCGGGGCCAGGGGGAGGCCTCTGACTGCATAAAGGCTGGCGAGGCCATCAATAAATGATGAGTGGTGGTATACATGTATTTTTAACAGCACTTCCCTCTGATGTCTGCCAGCTCTCTCATTCTCTTGTCTCCTGGTGGAGGGCAGGCAGGACCTCGCAGTTTTCAATCGCTCTCTCTCCCCCCCACCCCCTCGCCCCGCTGGGGGTGGGATTGTCCGGGGGAGGGGAGGGGGGGCTGAGGTGAAAGAATAAGACTCGGTCACGTCGGTTAAGCAACAAGTTCTCACTCGATGTTGTTTGTCCGCAGGAAGTTGGAATCAAAAGGGATTAAATGCAACAAATTAAAAAACATGACGTGCACTGGTTGCCGTGCATATTTAAACATTGTGTTCATACAGCAACCGCAGCAACACATACACCGTTTCCATGGCGATAGCAGTATTAATTAGGATTTGTTAATGGATCGTAAAAGAAAAAAAAAACTACAGTTATATTACCGGTATATAAGTATGTTTATGGTTGTATAGTTATCTTTTAAATACTTTTTCTATTTTTATTAACTTTTCAAATAGAAATATTCATATAAAATGTGTTACTTGAGTCATGTTGCAGTCTACACATGTCTCTTATGTGTGACTGCCATCATATTGCAGTCTGCTCGTATTTTTTATGTGTGACTTCCATTATATTGCAGTCAACTCGTATTTCTTATGTGTGACTGCCATCACATTGCAGTCTACACGTATCTCTTATGTGTGACTGCAATCATATTGCAGTTTACATGTGTCTTTTATGTGTGACTGCCATCATATTGCAGTCTACACGTATCTCTTATGTGTGACTGCCATCATATTGCAGTCTACACGTATCTCTTATGTGTGACTGCCATCATATTACAGTCTACTCGTATCTCTTGTGTGTGACTGCCATCAAATTGCAGTCTTCACATTTTTCTTATGTGTGACTGCCATCATATTGCAGTCTACACGTATCTCTTATGTGTGCCGGCCATCATATTGCAATCTACATGTATCTTTTATGTGTGACTGCCATCATATTGCAGTCTATTCGTATTTTTTATGTGTGACTGCCATTATATTGCAGTGAACTCGTATTTCTTATGTGTGACTGCCATCACATTGCAGTCTACACATATCTCTTATTTGTGATTGCCATCATATTGCAGTCTACACGTATCTCTTATGTGTGACTGCCATCATATTGCAGTCTACACGTATTTCTTATGTGTGACTGCCATCATATTGCAGTCTACACATGTCTCTTATGTGTGACTGCCATCATATTGCAGTCTATTCGTATTTTTTATGTGTGACTGCCATTATATTGCAGTGAACTCGTATTTCTTATGTGTGACTGCCATCACATTGCAGTCTACACGTATCTCTTATTTGTGATTGCCATCATATTGCAGTCTACACGTATCTCTTATGTGTGACTGCCATCATATTGCAGTCTACACGTATTTCTTATGTGTGACTGCCATCATATTGCAGTCTACTCGTATTTTTTATGTGTGACTGCCATCATATTGCAGTCTACTCGTATTTCTTATGTGTGACTGCCATCATATTGCAGTCTACACGTATCTCTTACGTGTGACTGCCATCATATTGCAGTCTACACGTATCTCTTATGTGTGACTGCCATCATATTGCAGTCTACACGTATTTTTTATGTGTGACTGCCATCAGATTGCAGTCTACACGTATCTTTTATGTGTGACTGCCATCAGATTGCAGTGTACACGTAACTCTTATGTGTGACTGCCATCATATTGCAGTCTACACGTATCTCTTATGTGTGACTGCCATCATATTGCAGTCTACATGTATATTTTATGTGTGACTGCCATCATATTGCAGTCTACACGTATCTCTTATGTGTGACTGCCATAATATTGCAGTCTACACGTATCGCTTATGTGTGACTGCCATCAAATTGCAATCTTCACATATTTTTTATGTGTGACTGCCATCATATTGCAGTCTACACATATCTCTTATGTTTGACTGCCATAATATTGCAGTCTCCACATATCTCTTATGTTTGACTGCCATAATATTGCAGTCTACACATATTTCTTATGTGTGACTGCCATCATATTGCAGTCTACACATACATCTTATGTGTGACTGCCATCATATTGCAGTCTACACATATCTCTTATTTGTGACTGCCATCATATTGCAGTCTACAGTACCTCTTATGTGTGACTGCCATCATATTGTAGTCTACAGTATCTCTTATGTGTGACTGCCATCATATTGCAGTCTACATGTATCTCTTATGGATATTATATTGCAGTTTACACGTATCTCTTATGTGTGACAGCCATCGTATTGCAGTCTACACATATTTCTTATGTGTGACTGCCATCATATTGCAGTCTACATGTATATTTTATGTGTGACTGCCATCATATTGCAGTCTACACGTATCTCTTATGTGTGACTGCCATCATATTGCAGTCTACACGTATTTCCTATGTGTGACCGCCATCATATTGCAGTCTACATGTATCTCTTATGTGTGCCGGCCATCATATTGCAGTCTACTCATCTTTCTTATGTGTGACTGCCATCATATTGCAGTCTACTCGTCTTTCTTATGTGTGACTGCCATCATATTGCAGTCTACACGGATCTCTTATGTGTGACTGCCATCTTATTGCAGTCTACACGTATCTCTTGTGTGTGACTGCCATCATATTGCAGTCTACACGTATCGCTTATGTGTGACTGCCATCATATTGCAGTCTACACGTATTTCTTATGTGTGACTGCCATCATATTGCAGTCTACACGTATCTCCTATGTGTCTGCCATCATATGGCAGTCTACATGTATCTCTTATGTGTGCCGGCCATCATATTGCAGTCTACTTGTCTTTCTTATGTGTGACTGCCATCATATTGCAGTCTACACGGATCTCTTATGTGTGACTGCCATCATATTGCAGTCTACACGTATTTCTTATGTGTGACTGTCATCATATTGGAGTCTACACGGTTCTCTTATGTGTGACTGCCATCACATTGCAGTCTACACATATCTCTTATGTTTGACTGCCATCATATTGCAGTCTACACGTATTTCTTATGTGTGACTGCCATCAAATTGCAGTCTTCACATATTTCTTATGTGTGACTGCCATCATATTGCAGTCTACACGTATCTCTTACGTGTGACTGCCATCATATTGCAGTCTACTCGTCTTTCTTATGTGTGACTGCCATCATATTGCAGTCTACTCGTCTTTCTTATGTGTGACTGCCATCATATTGCAGTCTACTCGTCTTTCTTATGTGTGCCGGCCATCATATTGCAGTCTACTTGTCTTTCTTATGTGTGACTGCCATCATATTGCAGTCTACACGTATCTCTTATGTGTGACTGCCATCATATTGCAGTCTACACGTATCTTTTATGTGTGACTGCCATTAAATTGCAGACTACACATATTTTTTATGTGTGACTGCCATCATATTGCAGTCTACACGTATCTCTTATGTGTGGCTGCCATCATATTGCAGTCTACACGTATCTCTTTTGTGTGACTGCCATCATATTGCAGTCTACACGTATCTCTTGTTTGTGACTGCCATCATATTGCAGACTACAAGTATCTCTTATGTTACTGCCATCAATTTTCAGTCTACACGTATCTCTTATGTGTGACTGCCATCATATTGCAGTCTACACGTATCTCTTATGTGTGACTACCATCAAATTGCACTCTACACATATCTCTTTTGTGTGAGAGCCATAATATTGCAGTCTACACGTATCTCTTATGTGTGACTGCCATCATATTGCAGTCTACACATATCTCTTATGTGTGACTGCCATCATATTGCAGTCTACACGTATCTCTTATGTGTGACATAAAAACATTTGGACATATTTTTTTAGCGCCGTGTGTAATGTTCTTTATTTTCAATTGAACATTTAAAGTTTTGGTGTTGTTTACTGGCGTCATATTGCAGTCTACACATATCTCTTATCAATCAATCAATCAATGTTTGCTTATATAGCCCTAAATCACAAGTGTCTCAAAGGGCTGAATGTGTGACTGCAATATGATGGCAGTCTACACGTATCTCTTATGTGTGACTGCCATCATATATTCATCATCTAGCGGAGGATGAATGTCACATAACAAGAAGATAGAGAAAAAGAAGAAGCTTATCAACTACGGTGTCGGCACGGACTACAAAGGCGGACGCGCGCAATTTTTCAGGATTTATGCAGATCCCAAATACAGATCAGCAGGTGCCAGAAGGTAAGACAAGTTGCTTTTACATAAAATTGCGAAACAAAACACCAGATAATATGTCTTACTTTATACACACACCATAATAACACTCCTATGTTGAAGCACAGTACAATCCATCAAGCGGTGTGGCTTCATAGCTTACCAAAGTCCTACTAAAACATTTTGATAGATTTTTGAGCGCCGTGTGTAATGTTCTATATTTTTAATGGAACATATAAAATGTTGGTGTTGTTTACTTGAGTCATATTGCCATCATAGTGCAGTCTACACGTGTCTCTTATGTGTGACTGCCATCTACTGGTCACACTTATCATTTCACCATGCGCCAAAAAAAAAATTGCTTCGAGGTCGGTAAGCAAAACCAGAATTATTCCGTACATTAGGCGCACCGGGTTATAAGGCGCACTGTTGAGTTTTGAGAAAAATTTTTTTTTTAAGTGCGCCTTATTGTCCGGAAAATACGGTAAACTAATTTGTGCACTGCAAAAAGTCAGTGTTCAAAATCAAGAAAAAAAATATGACTGCAATATGATGGCAGTCACACACAAGAGATACATGTAGACTGCAATAAGATGGCAGTCACACATAAGAGATATGAGTAGACTGCAATTTGATGGCAGTCACGCATACGAGATACGTGTAGACTGCAATATGATGGCAGTCACACATAAAAGATACGTGTAGACTGCAATATGATGGCAGTCACACATAAGAGATCCGTGTAGACTGCAATATGATGGCAGTCACACATAAGGGATATGTGTAGACTGCAATATGATGGCAGTCACACATAAGAAAGACGAGTAGACTGCAATATGATGGCAGTCACACATAAGAAAGACGAGTCGACTGCAATATGATGGCAGTCACACATAAGAGATATGTGTAGACTCCAAAATGATGGCAGTCAAATATAAGAGATATGTGTAGACTGCAATATGATGGCAGTCACACATAAGAGATATGTGTAGACTGCAAAATGATGGCACTCAAACATAAGAGATATGTGTAGACTGCAATGTGATGGCAGTCACACATAAGAGATACATGTAGACTGCAATATGATGGCAGTCACACATAAGAGATATGTGCAGACTCCAAAATGATGGCACTCAAACATAAGAGATATGTGTAGACTGCAATGTGATGGCAGTCACACATAAGAGATACATGTAGACTGCAATATGATGGCAGTCACACATAAGAGATATGTGCAGACTCCAAAATGATGGCACTCAAACATAAGAGATATGTGTAGACTGCAATGTGATGGCAGTCACACATAAGAGATACATGTAGACTGCAATATGATGGCAGTCACACATAAGAGATATGTGTAGACTGCAATATGATGGCAGTCACACATAAGAGATATGTGTAGACTGCAATATGATGGCAGTCACACATAAGAGATATGTGTAGACTGCAAACTGATGGCAGTCAAACATAAGAGATATGTGTAGACTGCAATGTGATGGCAGTCACACATAAGAGATACGTGTGGACTGCAAAATGATGGCAGTCAAACATAAGAGATATGTGTAGACTGCAATGTGATGGCAGTCACATATAAGAGACATGTGTAGACTGCAATATGACTCAAGTGAGGAGTATTTCATTTGAACCAAGCAAAATTATCTGCCAATAGAACAAGAAAATTCGGCTTGTCAAGACTTCCCAAAACAAGTCAAATTAGCTAACCTCAATGAACCCAAACATAATTATTAATAACTAATAACAAGAGCACTTCTCTTGGTAGAAAATGTTTTTTTGAGCTTTTTGCTCAATATGTTGCAAAATATTATTAAATCAATTAAACGCTAGTGTCGTTATCTTTACTCGGGATCATGATTTTTTTTTTTCATGCTTGAAGTAAGAAATGATGACTTTAAAAAAGTAGTTTTATACTTGTGAGTGTTGATGACACAGCTTTGCAACACTTGATATTCTAGTTTCAAGCATGTTTTACTCAATATAGCTCATCAAATCTCAGCAACAAGCTGTAATATCTTACTGAGATCATTTAAAACACTTAAAACAAGTAAAACACTCCAACATCAAATCTGCTTAGTGAGAAGAATTATCTTATCAGACAGAAAATAAGCAAATATCACCCTTATTTGACATATTTCATCTTACTTAGATTTCACTTTTTGCAGTGTGCTACAAATATATTTGTGTGTGTGTGTGTGTGTGTGTTCTTGTATTTCTACCCTTCTTGAGACATCAACAAGGAAAAGTAGCTTCCACATGAGGACCGGTGAACAAGTTAGGTCCCAATACGGAAAACCATTGCATCTAACAGAGAGCCAAATACTAGAGTCCGTGAACATTGCTCCAAAGTCAGGTTTTTTTGGTTGATTTAATCATGTGTTAAAAACCAATTACAAGCAAAAAAGTCAAAAAAATAAAATAAAATAACTAAAAGCAGTCTTTTTTCTTACAACGTGTCAACTTTTTTCGTATAAAAATTGGTAAAAATTTGTCATACTCTTTCTGTTTCTATAATATTGCAATATTTTCTCGTAAAATTATTAATTTTCTTATGCAAAATGATTACTTTTTTATGCAAAATGATTACTTTTTAATGCAAAATGGTGATATTTGTCATATACAATTCTGACTTTTATCACAATATTGCCATTGTTTTGGTTGTTCTTGTAAAACTGCGACTGTTATTGAGTAGCATTCCAAGTTTTATCATAACATTGCACAAATGTTCAGTTTTTCTCGTAAAATCGTGCCTTGCGTTGAGTAAAACGACAACTTTTATTACAATACTGCCACAATTCTAAGTTTTTCTTGTGAATTTCTGACCTTTTTCTTGTGAAATTCCAACTCTATTTTTCACAACAAGCTTCATTATAGTTGCATAGTATGTATATATTATTAATGTTGTAAATACAAATCCTTATAGATCTAGAAAGGGTGGTGCTAAAGATGTAGGCATTTTTTCGGGGGTCTCAAAAAGGTAAAAAATACAAGAACGTGTGTGTGTGTGTGTGTGTTCTTGTATTTCTACCCTTCTTGAGACATCAACAAGGAAAAGTACCTTCCATATGAGGAGGTGTGAACAAGTTAGGACTAAAATCATGGTCCCAATACGGAAAACCATTGCATCTAATAGAGAGCCAAATACTAGAGTCCGTGAACATTGCTCCAAAGTCAGGTTTTTTTTTGGTTGATTTAATCATGTGTTAAAAACCAATTACAAGCAAAAGAGTCAAAAAAATTAAATAAAATAACTAAAAGCAGTCTTTTTTCTTACAATGTGTCAACTTTTTTCGTATAAAAATTGGTAAAAATTTGTCATACTCTTTCTGTTTCTATAATATTGCAATATTTTCTCGTAAAATTATTAATTTTCTTATGCAAAATTATTACTTTTTTTATGCAAAATTATTACTTTTTAATGCAAAATGGTGATATTTGTCATATACAATTCTGACTTTTATCACAATATTGCCATTGTTTTGGTTGTTCTTGTAAAACTGCGACTGTTATTGAGTAGCATTCCAAGTTTTATCATAACATTGCACAAATGTTGAGTTTTTCTCGTAAAATTGTGCCTTGCGTTGAGTAAAATGACGACTTTTATTACAATACTGCCACAATTCTAAGTTTTTCTTGTGAATTTCTGACCTTTTTCTTGTGAAATTCCAACTCTATTTTTCACAACAAGCTTCATTATAGTTGCATAGTATGTATATATTATTAATGTTGTAAATACAAATCCTTATAGATCTAGAAAGGGTGGTCCTAAAGATGTAGGCATTTTTCGGGGGTCTCAAAAAGGTAAGAAATACAAGAATGAGTGTGTGTGTGCGTGTGTGTGTGTGTGTGTGTGTGTGTGTGTTCTTGTATTTCTACCCTTCTTGAGACATCAACAAGGAAAAGTACCTTCCATATGAGGAGGTGTGAACAAGTTAGGACTAAAATCATGGTCCCAATACGGAAAACCATTGCATCTAATAGAGAGCCAAATACTAGAGTCCGTGAACATTGCTCCAAAGTCAGGTTTTTTTGGTTGATTTAATCATGTGTTAAAAACCAATTACAAGCAAAAAAGTCAAAAAAATAAAATAAAATAACTAAAAGCAGTCTTTTTTCTTACAACGTGTCAACTTTTTTCGTATAAAAATTGGTAAAAATTTGTCATACTCTTTCTGTTTCTATAATATTGCAATATTTTCTCGTAAAATTATTAATTTTCTTATGCAAAATTATTACTTTTTTTATGCAAAATTATTACTTTTTAATGCAAAATGGTGATATTTGTCATATACAATTCTGACCTTTATCACAATATTGCCATTGTTTTGGTTGTTCTTGTAAAACTGCGACTGTTATTGAGTAGCATTCCAAGTTTTATCATAACATCGCACAAATGTTCAGTTTTTCTCGTAAAATCGTGCCTTGCGTTGAGTAAAACGACGACTTTTATTACAATACTGCCACAATTCTAAAGTTTTTCTTGTGAATTTCTGACCTTTTTCTTGTGAAATTCCAACTCTATTTTTCACAACAAGCTTCATTATAGTTGCATAGTATGTATATATTATTAATGTTGTAAATACAAATCCTTATAGATCTAGAAAGGGTGGTCCTAAAGATGTAGGCATTTTTCGGGGGTCTCAAAAAGGTAAGAAATACAAGAATGAGTGTGTGTGTGTGTGTGTGTGTGTGTGTGTGTGTGTGTGTGTGTGTGTGTGTTCTTGTATTTCTACCCTTCTTGAGACATCAACAAGGAAAAGTACCTTCCATATGAGGAGGTGTGAACAAGTTAGGACTAAAATCATGGTCCCAATACGGAAAACCATTGCATCTAATAGAGAGCCAAATACTAGAGTCCGTGAACATTGCTCCAAAGTCAGGTTTTTTTGGTTGATTTAATCATGTGTTAAAAACCAACTACAAGCAAAAAAGTCAAAAAAATAAAATAAAATAACTAAAAGCAGTCTTTTTTCTTACAACGTGTCAACTTTTTTCGTATAAAAATTGGTAAAAATTTGTCATACTCTTTCTGTTTCTATAATATTGCAATATTTTCTCGTAAAATTATTAATTTTCTTATGCAAAATTATTACTTTTTTATGCAAAATTATTACTTTTTAATGCAAAATGGTGACATTTGTCATATACAATTCTGACTTTTATCACAATATTGCCATTGTTTTGGTTGTTCTTGTAAAACTGCGACTGTTATTGAGTAGCATTCCAAGTTTTATCATAACATTGCACAAATGTTCAGTTTTTCTCGTAAAATCGTGCCTTGCGTTGAGTAAAATGACGACTTTTATTACAATACTGCCACAATTCTACGTTTTTCTCGTGAATTTGTGAGCTTTTTCTTGTGAAATTCCAACTCTATTTTTCACAACAAGCTTCATTATAGTTGCATAGTATGTATATATTATTAATGTTGTAAATACAAATCCTTATAGATCTAGAAAGGGTGGTCCTAAAGATGTAGGCATTTTTCGGGGGTCTCAAAAACGTAAGAAATACAAGAATGAGTGTGTGTGTGTGTGTGCGTGTGTGTGTGTGTGTGTTCTTGTATTTCTACCCTTCTTGAGACATCAACAAGGAAAAGTACCTTCCATATGAGGAGGTGTGAACAAGTTAGGACTAAAATCATTATCCCAATACGGAAAACCATTGCATCTAATAGAGAGCCAAATACTAGAGTCCGTGAACATTGCTCCAAAGTCAGGTTTTTTTGGTTGATTTAATCATGTGTTAAAAACCAATTACAAGCAAAAAAGTCAAAAAAATAAAATAAAATAACTAAAAGCAGTCTTTTTTCTTACAATGTGTCAACTTTTTTCGTATAAAAATTGGTAAAAATTTGTCATACTCGTTCTGTTTCTATAATATTGCAATATTTTCTCGTAAAATTATTAATTTTCTTATGCAAAATTATTACTTTTTTTATGCAAAATTATTACTTTTTAATGCAAAATGGTGATATTTGTCATATACAATTCTGACTTTTATCACAATATTGCCATTGTTTTGGTTGTTCTTGTAAAACTGCGACTGTTATTGAGTAGCATTCCAAGTTTTATCATAACATCGCACAAATGTTCAGTTTTTCTCGTAAAATTGTGCCTTGCATTGAGTAAAATGACGATTTTTGTTACAATACTGCCACAATTCTACGTTTTTCTCGTGAATTTGTGAGCTTTTTCTTGTGAAATTCCAACTCTATTTTTCACAACAAGCTTCATTATAGTTGCATAGTATGTATATATTATTAATGTTGTAAATACAAATCCTTATAGATCTAGAAAGGGTGGTCCTAAAGATGTAGGCATTTTTCGGGGGTCTCAAAAAGGTAAGAAATACAAGAATGAGTGTGTGTGTGTGTGCGTGTGTGTGTGTGTGTGTGTTCTTGTATTTCTACCCTTCTTGAGACATCAACAAGGAAAAGTACCTTCCATATGAGGAGGTGTGAACAAGTTAGGACTAAAATCATGGTCCCAATACGGAAAACCATTGCATCTAATAGAGAGCCAAATACTAGAGTCCGTGAACATTGCTCCAAAGTCAGGTTTTTTTGGTTGATTTAATCATGTGTTAAAAACCAATTACAAGCAAAAAAGTCAAAAAAATAAAATAAAATAACTAAAAGCAGTCTTTTTTCTTTCAATGTGTCAACTTTTTTCGTATAAAAATTGGTAAAAATTTGTCATACTCTTTCTGTTTCTATAATATTGCAATATTTTCTCGTAAAATTATTAATTTTCTTATGCAAAATTATTACTTTTTTTATGCAAGATTATTACTTTTTAATGCAAAATGGTGATATTTGTCATATACAATTCTGACTTTTATCACAATATTGCCATTGTTTTGGTTGTTCTTGTAAAACTGCGACTGTTATTGAGTAGCATTCCAAGTTTTATCATAACATTGCACAAATGTTCAGTTTTTCTCGTAAAATTGTGCCTTGCATTGAGTAAAACGACGACTTTTATTACAATACTGCCACAATTCTAAGTTTTTCTTGTGAATTTCTGACCTTTTTCTTGTGAAATTTTTCACAACAAGCTTCATTATAGTTGCATAGTATGTATATATTATTAATGTTGTAAATACAAATCCTTATAGATCTAGAAAGGGTGGTGCTAAAGATGTAGGCATTTTTCGGGGGTCTCAAAAAGGTAAAAAATACAAGAACGTGTGTGTGTGTGTGTGTGTGTGTGTGTGTGTGTGTGTGTATGTGTTCCTACAGGGTGTCAGGTGTGCTCGTCTCGGGGTTACATTGAAGAATCAGTCCAAACGATGGGCTGGGAACCTAAAGGGGGGCCAAAGAGCCCCTAATTGGACAAGTGAGCCCGGTGCTAGTGAAGCCGAGTGCGGCCGAGACAACCTGCCTCGGTGACCACTCCTTGACATGCCATTTGCCTCGGAGGACCCCCAGGGCTGACCGAAACAGCTGCCCGACACAGTCATAACTCCGGGCCAAGACGAGGACCCCGGGCTAACAAGCAGATAACGAAAGAGCAGCGCGACAAAAGCCTCCTCGCTCCGATTCTATTCTCAAACACACGTGGAAGCCCGAGATCTCACACTGCGGAGCGGGCGGCTTTAATGGGGGGGGGGAAGACGCGGCGCCGGTTTTCCCGCCTCGCTCGCTATCCTAATTCTTATTTCATTATCAGACAAAGTGACAGTGATATATTTACACGGAGAAGCAGAGGAATTTGGAAGCAGGCTGTCTGGAGATCAGAGGCCTGGTTTATAGAAAGGAGGCAACACAAACAAACAACAGCAAAGGCCCCTGGTTCCGTACGTACACACACACACACACACACACACACACACACACACACACACACACACACACACACACACACACACACACACACACACACACACACTCTTGTATTTGGTACCTTCTTGAGACCTCTGAAAAATGCCTACATCTTTAGGACCACCCTTTCTAGATCTATAAGGATTTGTATTAACAACATTAATAATATATACATACTATGCAAATATAAAAAAGCTTGTTGTGAAAAATAGAGTTAGAATTTGACAAGAAAAAGGTCAGAAATTCACAAGAAAAAATTAGAATTGTGGCAGTATTATAACACAAGTCGTCATTTTACTCAACGCAAGGCAAAATTTTACGAGAAAAACTGAACATTTGTGCAATGTTATGATAAAAGTTAAAATTTTACTCAATAACAGTCACAGTTTTACAAGAAAGCTTAAAATTTGGGCGATTTTATTAAAAGGGTCGTAATTTTACTCGACAATATAATATTTATAAGAAAGCTTTAAAATGTTGGCAATGTTATGATATTAATCCGAATTTTACTTGTGACAAAAGTCATAATTTTACTAAAAAATTATCACTATTTTACAAGAAAAAAATTGGCAACATGGTGATAAAAGTGGGAATTTTTTATGACAAATGTCACCATTTTGCAGTAAAAAGTAATAATTTTACCGGAAAATATTGCAATATTTCAAAAACAGAAACAATATGAGAAAAAGAAATGAAAAAGTTGACACATTGTTAGAAAAAGACTGCTTGAATTAATTTTCTAATTCATTTTTTAATTTTTGGTCTGTAATTGGTTTTTAATCTTCATTATTTACTTCAAGTTATTACAGTATGTCTCTATAAATATACACATTTATTTAAATGTTTTAAATTAATTTTGGCCAAAGGGGGCGCACTTCAATATCTTACACACACTTGTTATTTCATATGTTGGCCAGAGGGGGAGCATGTTTTATCATATATTGCTGCCTTTGCACCTGTCAATGTTTACTTTTGTATGCACATTTAATCAACCAAAAATCCTGACTTTGGAGCAATGTTCACGGACTCTAGTATTTGGTTCTCTATTAGACGCGGTTTATGTCTTAACTTGTTCACCGGTCCTCATATGGATGGCACTTTTCCTTGTTGATGTCTCAAGAAGGGTAGGAATACAAGAACACACACACACACACACACACACACACACACACACACACACACACACACACACACACACACACACACACACACACACACACACACACACACTCACACACATTCTTGTATTTCTTACCTTTTTGAGACCCCCGAAAAATGCCTACATCTTTAGGACCACCCTTTCTAGATCTATAAGGATTTGTATTAACAACATTAATAATATATACATACTATGCAAATATAAAAAAGCTTGTTGTGAAAAATAGAGTTAGAATTTCACAAGAAAAAGGTCAGAAATTCACAAGAAAAACTTAGAATTGTGGCAGTATTGTAATAAAAGTCGTCATTTTACTCAACGCAAGGCAAAATTTTACGAGAAAAACTGAACATTTGTGCAATGTTATGATAAAAGTTGGAATTTTACTCAATAACAGTCGCAGTTTTACAAGAAAGCTTAAAATTTGGGCGATTTTATTAAAAGGGTCGTAATTTTACTCGACAAAAGTCACAATTTTATAAGTAAGCTTTAAAATGTTGGCAATGTTATAATATTAATCAGAATTTTCCTTTTTTTTTAAAATTTTGCTAAAAAGTTATCACTATTTTACAAGAAAAAATTGGCAACATGGTGATAAAAGTCGGAATTTTTTATGACAAAAGTCACCATTTTGCAGTAAAAAGTAATAATTTTTACCAGAAAATATTGCAATATTACAAAAACAGAAACAATATGAGAAATTGTTCCCAATTTTATAAGAAAAAGTTGACACATTGTTAGAAAAAGACTGCTTGAATTAATTTTCTAATTCATTTTTTAATTTTTGGTCTGTAATTGGTTTTTAATCTTCATTATTTACTTCAAGTTATTACAGTATGTCTCTATATATACACATTTATTTAAATGTTTTAAATTCAATATCTTACACACACTTGTTATTTCATATGTTGGCCAGAGGGGGAGCATGTTTTATCATATATTGCTGCCTTTGCACCTGTCAATGTTTACTTTTGTATGCACATTTAATGAACCAAAAATCCTGACTTTGGAGCAATGTTCACGGACTCTAGTATTTGGTTCTCTATTAGACGCGGTTTATGTCTTAACTTGACACCGGTCCTCATATGGAAGCTATTTTTCCTTGTTGATGTCTCAAGAAGGGTAGAAATACAAGAACACACACACACACACACACACACACACACACACACACACACACACACACACACACACACACACACACAGACACACACACACACTCATTCTTGTATTTCTTACCTTTTTGAGACCCCCGAAAAATGCCTACATCTTTAGGACCACCCTTTCTAGATGTATAAGGATTTGTATTTACAACATTAATAATATATACATACTATGCAACTATAATGACGCTTGTTGTGAAAAATAGAGTTGGAATTTCACAAGAAAAAGCTCACAAATTCACGAGAAAAACGTAGAATTGTGGCAGTATTGTAACAAAAATCGTCATTTTACTCAATGCAAGGTAACATTTTACGAGAAAAACTGAACATTTGTGCAATGTTATGATAAAAGTTGGAATGTTACTCAATAACAGTCACAGTTTTACAAGAACAACGAAAAAATTGGCAATATTGTGATAAAAGTCAGAATTTTATATGACAAATGTCACCATTTTGCATTAAAAAGTAATAATTTTACATAAAAAAGTAATAATTTTACATAAGAAAATTTATAATTTTACGAGAAAATATTGCAATATTACAGAAACAGAAAGAATATGACACATTTTTACCAATTTTTATACGAAAAAAGTTGACACATTGTAGGAAAAAAAGACTGCTTTTAGATATTTTATTTTATTTTTTTGACTTTTTTGCTTGTAATTGGTTTTTAACACATGATTAAATCAACCAAAAAAACCTGACTTTGGAGCAATGTTCACGGACTCTAGTATTTGGCTCTCTATTAGATGCAATGGTTTTCCGTATTGGGACCTAACTTGTTCACCGGTCCTCATATGGAAGCTACTTTTCCTTGTTGATGTCTCAAGAAGGGTAGAAATACAAGAACACACACACACACACACACACACACACACACACACACACACACACACACACACACACACACACACACACACACACACACACACACACACACACACACACACACACACACACACACACACGCAGAAACACAGAGCTTTGTCGATATACACCTGAGTGCAGGAATACACACTCTCCCAGGTTTGAAGTGAGTCTGGAGTGGCAACCCAAATAAAGCGAGTGAGGCGTGATGCCAGGAAGCAGCTTCAAACGGTTATCAATACAATTGGCGGTGCCAGGCGCGGCAGTTTAACCTCTTTAGTGTGTGCTAACTGCATGTGACGCCTTCTCCAGAAGCCGCCTTGGCTTTGCAAAAAAAAAAACAACAACAAAAAAAAAAAAGAATAAGGGCGACCTGAGCGGTGCTGAAAGTCTCACTTTAACAGCCAACCCCCCGACTCATAATAAGACCCGGGGAAAACACAACAAATTCTCCTACTTGCCAGAGGATTGTAAAAAAAAGAAGTTGTAATGTGCTGCAGAAATGTGCGGGAGCAGTAAATAGTGATTCATGCGTCTTCACAACACACGTCTCAAGCTGGCCTCTTTATGGGAATCAACTTTTGCTCACTTTTCTCCCAGGAATGTGAGCGTCCTCTTAGAAACGTGGAGGGACAAACACCGGAATTATTCCGACATATTTGTAAACACTGACACAAGTACAAAGATAAACAGGCGACCTATAAAAATCGACGGTGTCAAACTTTTTTCTTTTTTTTTTTTTCAATAAACGCAGCAGTAGGATTTATAATGTACTTTTTACTTTTAGAGAATCCCAGTGTAATATTATTATAATTCACATGAGGCACACAATAATATGACTTTCTGCCTTAATTATTTGTATACACACATTTTTCATTCAGATTCTATTACCTGTTTACTCTGCTGTTATTGCCACTGCTCTGTATGATCTATATTGTTTTAAAGCCAATTTATGATCATGTTCACCATGATTTTGTCATTGTCGTCACTTTGTATCTCATTCATAGCCACTTCTAAAGCAAAAGTGAACAGGCAAGGCCAGGGAATCTAAGTTACTGGTCAATCCCAAGTTCTTTCGATGACATATATGCTGAGTAAGAAGGACCATCAAGACAGAATTGGAATATTTTCAAGATTTACTAAAGCTTTAGGAGATCAGTTTAACTAATACATTCATATCGGCTACTCGAGTTGATCTGCCATTCCAACGGAAAAGCCAACTCCTTTGCACACAAAGAAAACCCCCATCTCTCCCCCCTCGCAACACTGATCAGGAAAGAGTGGGTGTTGTATTTCATTTTCCAAGGGTGAAGACACTAACCAGACAATCTGAAGACAAAGAGAGACTGGTAGAATATACAAAGGAAAAGTACTATCAACTCTAAACATGGCTATGTAAAAAGAAATAACTCTTAAACATATATGCATACTCCACAATATATATATATATATATATATATATATATATATATATATATATATATATATATATATATATATATATATATATATATATATATATATATATATATATTAGTGTTGTCTCGATACAAATAATTTAGTACCGGTACCAAAATATATATCGATACTTTTCGATACTTTTCCAAATAATGGGAACTACGAAAAATTTCAATATTGACTTTATTTTAACAGAATATTTTACACTACATTAAATGCTCACAGTCAAAGAAGAATTTTACAACGTTAAAATACAAATTAAAAGGCATTGAAATGGCACCAACCCAGAATGGAAGGTCGTGCCTGTGCTCCTTGACTACGGTCTGCACCGGATCAAACAGCAGGACAGGTGTCACAACTACATTATTACCTGTCACTTTTTATAACTCCTTGTGCAGATCTGAATGATTATTATTTAAATGTTTACCTTTACGATTTCAACTGAATAGTACCGTGATACTTTATTAGAACCGGTATACCGTACAACCCTAATGTATATATATATATATATATATATATATATATATATATATATATATATATATATATATATGTATATATATATATATATATATATATATATATATATATTAGTGTTGTCTCGATACAAATAATTTAGTACCGGTACGAAAATGTATATTGATACTTTTCGATACCTTTCCAAATAATGGGAACTACGAAAAATGTCAATATTGGCTTTATTTTAACAGAATATTTTACATTACATTAAACACTCACAGTCAAAGAAGAATTTTACAAGGTTAAAATACAAATTAAAAGGCATTGAAATGACATCGACCCTGAAGGGAACGTCTTGCCTGCGCTCCTCGACTACAGTCTGCACCGGATCGAACAGCAGGACAGGTGTAACAACTACATTATTACCTGTCACTTTTTGTAACTCCTTGTGCAGATCTGAATGATTATTATTTAAATGTTTACCTTTACGATTTCAACTGAATAGTACCGTGATACTTTATTAGAACCGGTATACCGTACAACCCTAATGTATATATATATATATATATATATATATATATATATATATATATATATATATATATATATATATATATATATATATATATATATATATATATATATATATATTTATATATATATATATATATATTAGTGTTGTCTCGATACAAATAATTTAGTATCGGTACAAAAATGTATATTGATACTTTTCGATGCCTTTCCAAATAATGGGAACTACGAAAAATGTCAATATTGGCTTTATTCTAACAGAATATTTTACACTACATTAAACAGTCACAGTCAAAGAATAATTTTACAAGGTTAAAATACGAATTAAAAGGCATTGAAATGGCACCGACCCTGAAGGGAACGTCTTGCCTGCGCTCCTCGACTACGGTCTGCACCGGACCGAACAGCAGGACAGGTGTAACAACTACATTATTACCTGTCACTTTTTATAACTCCTTGTATGATTATTATTTTAATGTTTATCTTTACGATTTCAACTGAATAGTACCGCGATACTTTATTAGAACAGGTATACCGTACAATCCTAATATATATATATATATATATATATATATATATATATATATGTATATATATATATATATATATATATATATATATATATATAAAAATATATATATTAGTGTTGTCTCGATACAAATAATTTAGTACCTGTACCAAAATATATATCGATACTTTTCGATACTTTTCCAAATAATGGGAACTACGAAAACATTTAAATATTGGCTTTATTTTAACATAATATTTTACACTCCATTAAACCCTCGCAGTCAAAGAAGAATTAAAAGGCATTGAAATGGCATCGACCCTGAAGGGAACGTCTTGCCTGCGCTCCTCGACTACGGTCTGCACCGGACCGAACAGCAGGACAGGTGTAACAACTACATTATTACCTGTCACTTTTTATAACTCCTTGTGCAGATCTGAATGATTATTATTAAAGTTTTTACCTTTGCTATTTCAATTTAATAGTACCGCGATACTTTATTAGAACCGGTATACCGTAATACCTAATATATATCCATATACATATATATATACTGTATATCTATACTGTATATATATAACAGATAAGAACATAAAATAGTAAGAATAACAGTTAGTAAATAGCAATACATTGTGGCCTCACTACAAGTACATCTAACTTTGTTTTTGCTAAACTTGCACATTTTATAATATAAGCTAGAAGAACAGTTATAGAAAAAACAAATATGTGCTTTGGTTTTGGGTGATTTTAGCTCCAGTATGTTCAAACACAAACAAAAAGGCTAAAAACTGTACTAAGGGTTAAACAAACAAGACAAAACAAAAATACAGGGACATTTTTTTTTTTTTTTTTACAATTTCCTGATAATAATGTTTTTTTTTAATCATAATGCAATTTATATGATTTATAGGATTAAAATTATATATTTGCAGCTCCATTTTGTCTATAACTACAGTCACCCTACCTTAGAAAGACCCTCTAGTCCACAGGTGTCAAACTCATGGCCCGGGGGCCAGATTTAGCCCGCCACATCATTTTATGTGGACCGTGAAAACCTGGGAGAAAATGTGTGTTAATAAAATACCTCATTTTTTTTAATTTTTTTTTTTACTAAATGCAAATAATTATTTAGATTTTTACAGGAAAAATGCGTATCTTCTAAACATTATTATCTAATCGTGCCAAATTATTTATTATATAGTGTATTACAAAAATATGTTAGTAAACATTAGTTTGCACATGAAACAAATTTAATAACCAAGTGCATATGCAATGGTGTAATAATATGAGGTGATTTATTGTTACACATATAGATAAATGCTGTCAAATTATATTTATTTTTGTTGTATTAGATCAATTTAAATTTTGATTAATCACAGGTTATTGCCCGCATGCATGAATTTAATTAATTTGAAGGCAGCCATTACTGCGATGTGGTTTGACACCCTCTAGTCAAAACAGGTATTGCCAGTTATTAAATTGTGATTTAGCAGCTTTATAGGCTGAGAAGAAATCCCAAGCATCTAATCATGCACCAGGTGGCCAAACCTTCAAGGAAAGGAGTAAGTTTATTCGCTAGGAGGGCGCAGCCTGCCAGCGATGTGGCGGCAGCATACCTCGGTTGCATCTGGCGTGCAATCAGGACTGGCTGGGCCTCGGCGGCTCCACCTACCCACCCCACCGCCCCACCACCCGCACCCCTTGATCCTGAACAGAGGCGTGTCTCAGCGGGCCCGTGGGTGCCAAGACACTGCCATCCAAACCTGGAACGCATCAGCCTCCAGGCGGACACATGAAAACATGAGGCGCCAAACTCATGTGAGATGTGTGTGTGTGCGTGTGTGTGTGTGTGTGTGTGTGTGTGTGTGTGTGTGCGTTCTTGTATTTCTACCCTTCTTGAGACATCAACAAGAAAAAGTAGCTTCCATATGAGGAGGTGTGAACAAGTTAGGACATAAATCACGGTCCTAATACGGAAAACCATTGCATCTAATAAAAAAATGTCTCATTTGCACCCATGGTGGTGAAATCTATGAAAATGAGGGTGGTCCCAAAAAGGAGGTATTTTTCAAATTGACTGTGTGTCAGTTTTAAAAGTGCTCCAACATATGAAATAACAAGTGTGTGTAAGAAATTGAAATTTGCCCCCCTTGAATTAATTGAATTAAAAAAAAAATGTATATAGAGACATACTGTAATAACTTGAAGTAAATAATGAAGATTAACAAAAATAAATAAAGAAATAAAAAAATCACTAAAAGCAGTCTTTTTCTCACAATGTGTCGACTTTTTTCTTATAAAATTGTGACCAATTTCTCATATTATTTCTGTTTTTGGTAATATTGCAATATTTTCTTGTAAAATTACAACTTTTATTACTTTTTAATGCAAAATGTTGACATTTGTCATATAAAATGTTGACTTTTATCACAATATTACCCATTTTTTTGTTGTTCTTGTAAAACAGTGAATTTTTTTTAGTACATATAAGGCTTTTGTCATAATTTTGCCCAATGAAATGCCGATTATTATTATAATATTGCCAACATTTTAAAGTTTTCTTATAAAATTGTGACATCCATCAAAATGAGGGTGGTTCCAAAAAGGAGGGATTTTTCAAATTGACTGTGTGTCGGTTTTAAAAGTGCTCCAACATATGAAATAACAAGTGTGTGTAAGAAATTGAAATTTGCCCCCCTTGAATTAATTGAATAAAAAAAATAAAAAAAAATGTATATAGAGACATACTGTAATAACTTGAAGTAAATAATGAAGATTAACAACTAATACCAGACAAAAAGAAATAAAGAAATAAAAAATCACTAAAAGCAGTCTTTTTCTCACAATGTGTCGACTTTTTTCTTATAAATTTGTGACCAATTTCTCATATTATTTCTGTAATATTGCAATATTTTCTTGTAAAATTACAACTTTTATTACTTTTTAATGCAAAATGTTGACATTTGTCATATAAAATTTTGAATTTTATCACAATATTACCCATTTTTTTGTTGTTCTTGTAAAACAGTGATTTTTTTTTAAATACAATTAAGGCTTTTGTCATAATTTTGCCCAATGAAATGCCGATTATTATTATAATATTGCCAACATTTTAAAGTTTTCTTATAAAATTGTGACATCTATCAAAATGAGGGTGGTTCCAAAAAGGAGGGATTTTTCAAATTGACTGTGTGTCGGTTTTAAAAGTGCTCCAACATATGAAATAACAAGTGTGTGTAAGAAATTGAAATTTGCCCCCCTAGAATTAATTGAATAAAAAAAAAAAAAATGTATATAGAGACATACTGTAATAACTTGAAGTAAATAATAACTAATACCAGACAAAAATAAATAAAGAAATAAAAAAATCACTAAAAGCATCCTTTTTCTCACAATGTGTCGACTTTTTTCTTATAAAATTGTGACCAATTTCTCATATTATTTCTGTAATATTGCAATATTTTCTTGTAAAATTACAACTTTTATTACTTTTTAATGCAAAATGTTGACATTTGTCATATAAAATTTTTGACTTTTATCACAATATTACCCATTTTTTTGTTGTTCTTGTAAAACAGTGAATTTTTTTTTTAGTACAATTAAGGCTTTTGTCATAATTTTGCTCAATGAAATGCCGATTATTATTATAATATTGCCAACATTTCAAAGTTTTCTTATAAAATTGTGACATCTATCAAAATGAGGGTGGTTCCAAAAAGGAGGTATTTTTCAAATTGACTGTGTGTCGCTTTTAAAAGTGCTCCAACATATGAAATAACAAGTGTGTGTAAGAAATTGAAAGTTGCCCCCCTTGAATTAATTGAATAAAAATAAAAATAAAAATAAATGTATATAGAGACATACTGTAATAACTTGAAGTAAATAATGAAGATTAACAACTAATACCAGACAAAAATAAAGAAAGAAATAAAAAATCACTAAAAGCAGTCTTTTTCTCACAATGTGTCGACTTTTTTCTTATAAAATTGTGACCAATTTCTCATATTATTTCTGTAATATTGCAATATTTTCTTGTAAAATTACAACTTTTATTACTTTTTAATGCAAAATGTTGACATTTGTCATATAACATTTTGACTTTTATCACAATATTACCCATGTTTTTGTTGTTCTTGTAAAACAGTGAATTTTTTTTTTAGTACAATTAAGGCTTTTGTCATAATTTTGCCCAATGAAATGCCGATTATTATTATAATATTGCCAACATTTTAAAATTTTCCTATAAAATTGTGACATCTATCAAAATGAGGGTGGTTCCAAAAAGGAGGGATTTTTCAAATTGACTGTGTGTCGGTTTTA
Organism: Nerophis lumbriciformis; assembly: GCF_033978685.3. NCBI lineage: Eukaryota > Metazoa > Chordata > Actinopteri > Syngnathiformes > Syngnathidae > Nerophis > Nerophis lumbriciformis. The sequence goes on from NC_084567.2 coordinate 39,592,652, forward strand.
AAAGTGCTCCAACATATGAAATAACAAGTGTGTGTAAAAATTTGAAGCGCTCCCCCTCTGGCCAACATATGTAATAACAAGTATGTGTAAGAAATTGAAATTCGCCCCCCTTGAATTAATTGAATAAAAAAAAAAAAAATGTATATAGAGACATACTGTAATAACTTGAAGTAAATAATGAAGATTAACAACTAATACCAGACAAAAAGAAATAAATAAATAAAAAATCACTAAAAGCAGTCTTTTTCTCACAATGTGTCGACTTTTTTCTTATAAAATTGTGACCAATTTCTCATATTATTTCTGTAATATTGCAATATTTTCTTGTAAAATTACAACTTTTATTACTTTTTAATGCAAAATGTTGACATTTGTTGTATAACATTTTGACTTTTATCACAATATTACCCATTTTTTTGTTGTTCTTGTAAAACAGTGAATTTTTTTTTAGTACATATAAGGCTTTTGTCATAATTTTGCCCAATGAAATGCCGATTATTATTATAATATTGCCAGCATTTTAAAGTTTTCCTATAAAATTGTGAAATCTATCAAAATGAGGGTGGTCCCAAAAAGGAGAGATTTTTCAAATTGACTGTGTGTCGCTTTTAAAAGTGCTCCAAAATATGAAATAACAAGTGTGTGTAAGAAATTGAAATTTGCCCCCCTTGAATTCATTGAATAAAAAAAAAAAAAAAAAAATGTATATAGAGACATACTGTAATAACTTGAAGTAAATAATGAAGATTAACAACTAATACCAGACAAAAATAAATAAAGAAATAAAAAATCACTAAAAACAGCCTTTTTCTCACAATGTGTCGACTTTTTTCTTATAAAATTGTGACCAATCTCTCATATTATTTCTGTAATATTGCAATATTTTCTTGTAAAATTACAACTTTTATTACTTTTTAATGCAAAATGTTGACATTTGTCATATAACATTTTGACTTTTATCACAATATTACCCATTTTTTTGTTGTTCTTGTAAAACAGTGAATTTTTTTTTTAGTACATATAAGGCTTTTGTCATAATTTTGCTCAATGAAATGCCGATTATTATTATAATATTGCCAACATTTTAAAGTTTTCTTATAAAATTGTGACATCCATCAAAATGAGGGTGGTTCCAAAAAGGAGGGATTTTTCAAATTGACTGTGTGTCAGTTTTAAAAGTGCTCCAACATATGAAATAACAAGTGTGTGTAAAAATTTGAAGCGCTCCCCCTCTGGCCAACATATGTAATAACAAGTCTGTGTAAGAAATTGAAATACGCCCCCCTTGAATAAAATGAATTAAAAAAATTTAATAAATATGTATATAGAGACATACTGTAATAACTTGAAGTAAATAATGAAGATTAACAACTAATTACAGACAAAAATAAATCAATCAATAAATACAAAATCACTAAAAGCAGTCTTTTTCTCACAATGTGTCGACTTTTGTCTTATAAAATTGTGAACAATTTCTCATATTCTTTCTGTTTTTGTAATATTGCAATATTTTCTTGTAAAATTACAACTTTTTTATGAAAAATTATTACTTTTTATTGCAAAATGTTGACATTTGTCATATACAATTTTGACTTTTATTACAATATTACCCATTTTTTTGTTGTTCTTGTAAAACAGTTAATTTTTTTTTACTACAATTATAAAATTGTGAAATCTATCAAAATGAGGGTGGTCCCAAAAAGGAGGGATTTTTCAAATTGACTGTGTGTCGCTTTTAAAAGTGCTCCACCTCTGGTCAACATATGAAATAACAAGTGTGTGTAAGAAATTGAAAATGCCCTGTGCCTGGGTGGTCCTGCGGCGGCCGGTTTGGGTGGGGTGGCCGGGGGCTGGCCTCGCCGCGCTCTCCGGGGGTGGGGGGTGGGCTCATGGGGGCCCGGTTGCCGGTGGGGCGGGGGCGGTCTTCCCGTCCGGTTGCGGGGAGTCTCTGGGTCCCTCGGGCGGGGCGTCTCGCCTTTCTGCCCGTGTGGGGTGTGGTCTCTCGCTGGCTTGGGGTCTGGCTGTCCCCTGCTTTTCTCGTGCCCTGTCCTCTGCCGGGTGCGTCTGTCTGCGGCCTGCTGCTGGCCCTTGTGGGCGGTACGGTGGGTCGGGCTCTGGGGTTCCTGTCGCTGGCCGGCTTGGCTGCGTGGGGGCGGTGGTCCCTGGTTCCCTGGACACCACGCCTCCTGTTTGTGGGTTGGGCTCTCGGGGGTGATGGGGCCGTGCTCTGGCTCCCACGCACTCTGGGAGTCGAATGTATTGTACATGCAAATTCACATATGCTCACATACGTACATAGGTACCTACGCTCCCACATACATACACAAATACAGTACATATTTACCTACCTAATGTTCGTACATCCACACGCACATTCAATATACAAACATACACATACACATACTGTACATATACATTCACTGTACAAACACATATACACATTCTGTACATATACATTCATTGTACAAACACATATACACATTCTGTACATATACAAGTACATATGCATACTTACACTCATGCACATAATCACGTTTCATCAAACATATATTAACGTTGTTGCCCTAGGGTAAACTGGGTGTAACACATGGCACACTGACAAAGCTTAACCTATTGTGACTATAACAATCTACAAGGTTAATGTAGGTTGCTTCTCTTTCTCCCCCTCCATTTTTCTGCATTCTTTCGTATCTCAAGTTATCATTACGTATATGTATTGTTGCATTTAAACAACTGTATTGTTGATAATAAAGGTAAATTATTGGTATTGTTCATTATCAATAGCGCTATTTCTATTGGTATTTGTATTGATCCATTTGTAGTGTAATAATGCTCATTGTCATTTCTGTATTATTTTTTATTTTTCGCTAACTGCTTATTTGCTATTACTTTTACCATCATATTTGTACATGTCATATTTGCTGATGTTGCTCTATTGTTGTTGTTGTTGTTGTTTGCTGTTGTTGTTTTTGTCTCTCTGTCTAATCCCCCTCTTGTCCCCACAATTTCCCCCTCTGTCTTCTTTTTTTTTCTCTTTCTATCCCCTCCTGCTCCGGCCCGGCTGCACTAAATGATAATATAAATACATTTAATAAAGTCAAATACAAATAAGGCAACAAGAGAAGTATCCTACACTTCTCTTTTGTAAAGTAAATCTGAACAGCCGACATGGGCATCTACATCAACTATATGATTTGCCTGAGAAGCTGGACAGGACATAAAAAAAAAAAAAAAAAAAAAAAAAAAAAAAAAAAAAAAAAAAAAAAAAAAAAAAAAAAAGAAATTGAAAATGCGCCCCCTTTTGCCAAAATTAATAGAAAAAAATTAAATAAATATGTATATAGAGACATACTGTGATAACTTAAAGTAAATATTGAAGATTAACAACTAATTACAGACAAAAAATTCAAAAAAATAAAAATAACTAAAAGCAGTCTTTTTCTCACAATGTGTCGACTTTTTTCTTAAAAAATTGGGAACAATTTCTCATATTCTTTCTATTTTTGTAATATTGAAATATTTTCTTGTAAAATGACAATTTTTTTTAATATAACATTATTACTTTTTAATGCAAAATGGTGACATTTGTCATATAAAATTCCGACTTTTATCACAATATTGCCAATTTTTTTGCTGTTCCTGTAAAACGGTGACATTTGTTTAGTACAATTATGACTTTTATCATAATTTTGCCGAGTAAAATTCCGATTATTATGATAATATTGCCCACATTTTTAAGTTTTCTTATAAAATTGTGAAATCTATCAAAACGAGGGTGGTCCCAAAAAGGAGGGGATTTTTCAAATTGACTGTGTGTCGCTTTTAAAAGTGCTCCACCTCTGGTCAACATATGAAATAACAAGTGTGTGTAAGAAATTGAAAATGCGCCCCCTTTTGCCAAAATTAATAGAAACAAATAAAATAAATATGTATATAGAGACATACTGTGATAACTTAAAGTAAATAATGAAGATTAACAACTAATTACAGACAAAAAATTCAAAAAAATTAAAATAACTAAAAGCAGTCTTTTTCTTACAATGTGTCGACTTTTTTCTTATAAAATGGTGAACAATTTCTCTTATTCTTTCTGTTTTTGTAATATTGCAATATTTTCTTGTAAAATTAAAACTTTTTTTTATGAAAAATTATTACTTTTTAATGCAAAATGTTGACATTTGTCATATACATTTTTGACTTTTATTACAATATTACCCATTTTTTTGTTGTTCTTGTAAAATAGTGATTTTTTTTTTTAGTACAATTATGATTTTTATCATAATTTTGCCGAGTAAAATTCCGATTATTATCATAATATTGCCCACATTTTTAAGTTTTCTTATAAAATTGTGAAATCTATCAAAACGAGGGTGGTCCCAAAAAGGAGGGGATTTTTCAAATTGACTGTGTGTCGCTTTTAAAAGTGCTCCACCTCTGGTCAACATATGAAATAACAAGTGTGTGTAAGAAATTGAAAATGCGCCCCCTTTTGCCAAAATTAATAGAAACAAATAAAATAAATATGTATATAGAGACATACTGTGATAACTTAAAGTAAATAATGAAGATTAACAACTAATTAAAGACAAAAAATAAAAAAATTAAAAAAATAACTAAAAGCAGTCTTTTTCTCACAATGTGTCGACTTTTTTCTTTAAAAATTGGGAACAATTTCTCATATTCTTTCTGTTTTTGTAATATTGCAATATTTTCTTGTAAAATGACAATTTTTTTAAATATACAATTATTACTTTTTAATGCAAAATGGTGACATTTGTCATATAAAATTCCGACTTTTATCACAATATTGCCAATTTTTTTGCTATTCCTGTAAAACAGTGACATTTGTTTAGTACAATTATGACTTTTATCATAATTTTGCCGAGTAAAATTCCGATTATTATCATAATATTGCCCACATTTTTAAGTTTTCTTATAAAATTGTGAAATCTATCAAAATGAGGGTGGTCCCAAAAAGGAGGGATTTTTCAAAATGACTGTGTGTCGCTTTTAAAAGTGCTCCACCTCTGGTCAACATATGAAATAACAAGTGTGTGTAAGAAATTGAAAATGCGCCTCCTTTTGCCAAAATTAATAGAAAAAAATAAAATAAATATGTATATAGAGACATACTGTAATAACTTAAAGTAAATAATGAAGATTAACAACTAATTACAGACAACAAATTAAAAAAAAATAAAATACTAAAAGCAGTCTTTTTCTCACAATGTGTCGACTTTCTTCTTAAAAAATTGGGAACAATTTCTCATATTCTTTCTGTTTTTGTAATATTGCAATATTTTCTTATAAAATTACAACTTTTTTATGAAAAATTATTACTTTTTAATGCAAAATGTTGACATTTGTCATATACATTTTTGACTTTTATTACAATATTACCCATTTTTTTGTTGTTCTTGTAAAATAGTGATTTTTTTTTTGAGTACAATTATGACTTTTATCATAATTTTGCCGAGTAAAATTCCGATTATTATCATAATATTGCCCACATTTTTAAGTTTTCTTATTAAAATAGTGAAATCTATCAAAACGAGGGTGGTCCCAAAAAGGAGGGATTTTTCAAATTGACTGTGTGTCGCTTTTAAAAGTGCTCCACCTCTGCTCAACATATGAAATAACAAGTGTGTGTAAGAAATTGAAAATGCGCCCCCTTTTGCCAAAATTAATAGAAAAAAATAAAATAAATATGTATATAGAGACATACTGTAATAACTTAAAGTAAATAATGAACATTAACAACTAATTACAGACAAAAAATTCAAAAAAATAAAAATAACTAAAAGCAGTCTTTTTCTTACAATGTGTCGACTTTTTTCTTATAAAATGGTGAACAATTTCTCTTATTCTTTCTGTTTTTGTAATATTGCAATATTTTCTTGTAAAATTAAAACTTTTTTTTATGAAAAATTATTACTTTTTAATGCAAAATGTTGACATTTGTCATATAAATTTTTGACTTTTATTACAATATTACCCATTTTTTTGTTGTTCTTGTAAAACAGTGAATTTTTTTTTTAGTACAATTATGACTTTTATCATAATTTTGCCGAGTAAAATTCAGAATATTATCATAATATTGCCCACATTTTTAAGTTTTCTTATAAAATAGTGAAATCTATCAAAATGAGGGTGGTCCCAAAAAGGAGGGATTTTTCAAATTGACTGTGTGTCGCTTTTAAAAGTGCTCCACCTCTGCTCAACATATGAAATAACAAGTGTGTGTAAGAAATTGAAAATGCGCCCCCTTTTGCCAAAATTAATAGAAAAAAATAAAATAAATATGTATATAGAGACATACTGTGATAACTTAAAGTAAATAATGAAGATTAACAACTAATTACAGACAAAAAAAATAAAAAAAATAAAAATAACTAAAAGCAGTCGTTTTCTTACAATGTGTCGACTTTTTTCTTAAAAAATTGGGAACAATCTCTCATATTCTTTCTGTTTTTGTAATATTGAAATATTTTTTTAATATAAAATTATTACTTTTTAATGCAAAATTGGTGACATTTGTCATATAAAATTCCGACTTTTATCACAATATTGCCAATTTTTTTGCTATTCCTGTAAAACAGTGACATTTGTTTAGTACAATTATGACTTTTATCATAATTTTGCCGAGTAAAATTCCGATTATTATGATAATATTGCCCACATTTTTAAGTTTTCTTATAAAATTGTGACTTCTTTCGAGTAAAATTACGACTCTTTTCATAAAAATTGCCAAAATGTTAAGCTTTTCTGGTAAAATTGCGACAGTTATTGAGCAAAATGCCAACTTTTATCGTAATATTGCACAAATGTTCAGTTTTTCTTTCAAAATTTTGACTTGCGTCGAGTAAAATTACGACTTTTACGATAATACTAGAGGCAGGCGTTTTTCGGAGGTCTCAAGAAGGTAACAAATACAAGATAGTGTGTGTGTGTGTGTGTGTGTGTGTGTGTGTGTGTGTGTGTGTGTCTGCTCTGACAGGCCACACACACATGTACCCGTGATAGCGATGACAATGTCAACACATATACTGCCGCATAACTCTCCATTTCATTCATAATGAACTGCAGGCACCGAGCCGCCTTTTTCTACTTTTGGGGTTATTTCTGACAATTTACGTGTTTTTTGGCTGCATCGTGGGTGCAAAAAGAGATGAGGGGAAAACAACAGCTGCATATATATTCCACACACACACACCCGGCATGTCTACTGTGTGTGTTTGAACCTGCATGCTGCTGTCCCCTTCAATGCGGCCTGGGAGAGGATTATCAGCCGGCGCAGAAGACAAGGGGGAGATGGAGAGATGGTGTAATTGGTGTGGCTAACAGAGTATTAAAGAAAGGGCTTGAAATGATAAGATGCAGCGGTTGGAAAGGTGAGGGCTCAGCGGGGTGTGGAGAAGAGACACAAGGACACAGACATGGCATGGAGGAGGAGGAAGCGACTATCTGCTGGTGTAAACATGGAGCAACTAAGCTTCCTGTGACTGACGACTACTATTTACATGTTGTTCATAATTAGGGTGTATTATGGGATAGGCTCCCCTTGCCCCCGTCTAACCCCAAAAAGGGACAAGCGGTAGAAAATGGATGGATGTAATAAGCTGTCTATGAGGTCAAGAAGCTTAGAAATATCAACTTTGTGGGATCACAGTTACACAACTATGGAGGAGCTGGTCTGAAGAGTAAAATATGTTGTTAATATTCAGTGTTTTATTGGTTATAGTTAATATTGTAAATCCCACTTTCTTTATTTTCATGTACATTTTGGGTGTCCCATTCAGTAAAAAACGTTAAAATTCCATTCCGTTTTTTTTTGAGGTGGTCTGTCATAACTTTTTTTTAGAATTCTATGGGACATTGTGACTTTTGGTATTAGTGTTCCTGAAAAAAATGGGACCCAAACAGCCAGCCCGAAACGCATGTGTCAGGAACAGATGCGAAAGCACATTTTTACGTGACAAATATACATACTTGCCAACCTTGCGACCTCTGATTTCGGGAGGTGGGGGGAGGGGTGGGCGTGGTCGGGGTGGGAAGGGGGCGTGGTTGGGGGCGTGGCTAAAAGAGGAGGAGTAGATTTACAGCTAGAATTCACCAAGTCAAGTATTTCCTATATATATATATATAGGAAATACTTGACGTTCAGTGATATCTAGCTATATATATATCTAGCTATATATATATATATATATATTTTATTATATATATATATATATATATATATATATATATTTATTTTATTATATATATATATATATATATATATATATATATATATATATATATATATATATATATATATATATATATATATATATAAAATAAATACTTGAATTTCAGTGTTCATTTATTTACACGTATACACACACATAACACTCATCTACTCATTGTTGAGTTAAGGGTTGAATTGTCCATCCTTGTTCTATTCTCTGTCACTATTTTTCGAACCATGCTGAACACCCTCTCTGAGCATTGATGTGTGGCACGCACAAAAGTGCTATCATCAAATGCACTAGATGGCAGTATTGTCCTGTTTAAGAGTGTCACAACATTGCTGTTTACGGCAGACGAACTGCTTTACGGTATACAAAAAAGTGACTGCTGTTGTTGTGTGTTGTTGCCACGCTGGGAGGACGTTAATGAAACTGCCTAACAATAAACCCACATAAGAAACCAAGAACTCGCCCTCCATCATTCTATAGTTATAACGTGATTGGGCAGGTACGCTTTTTTATATTGTGGAGGACCTGAGTCCGCCTGAATTTCGGGAGATTTTCGGGAGAAAATTTATCCCGGTAGGTTTTCGGGAGAGGCGTTTAATTTCAGGAGTCTCCCGGAAAATCCGGGAGGGTTGGCAAGTATCATATTGTAGGTGTTTATTACACTTTGTATGCATTTTTTGCTGGTTTGCATATGTTGTTAATATTCAGTGTTTTATTGTTCATAGTTAATATTGTAAATCCCACTTTCTTTATTTTCATGTACATTTTGGGTGTCCCATTCAGTAAAAAAAACAGTAACATTACATTCTGTTTTTTTTTTAGGTGGTCTGTCATAACTTTTTTAGAATTCTAGCAGACATTGTGACTTTTAGTATTAGTGTTCCTGGAAAAATGGGACCCAAACAGCCAGCCCGAAACGCATGTGTCAGGAACAGATGCGGAAGCAAATTTTTACGTGACAATATATCATATTGTAGGTGTTTATTACACTTTGTATGAATTTTTTTGCTGGTTTGCATATGTTGTTAATATTCAGTGTTTTATTGTTCATAGTTAATATTGTAAATCCCACTTTCTTTATTTTCATGTACATTTTGGGTGTCCCATTCAGTAAAAAACTTTAAAATTCCATTCCATTTTTTTTTGAGGTGGTCTGTCATAACTTTTTCAGAATTCTATGGGACATTGTGACTTTTGGTGTTAGTGTTCTTGGAAAAATTTGACCCAAACAGCCAGCCCGAAACGCATGTGTCAGAAACAGATGCGGATATATCATATTATTACACTTTGCATTCATTTTTTGCTGTTTTTTTTTTTTTTTTAACATTTTTGTTGTGTTTTGCTTGATTGTAAAAGATACACAACTATGGAGGAGCTGGTCTGAGGAGTAAAGGATGTTCATATGTTGTTAATATTCAGTGTTTTACTGTTCATAGTTAATATTGTAAATCCCACTTTCTTTATTTTCATGTACATTTTTGGTGTCCCATTCAGTAAAAAAACAGTAACATTACATTCTGTTTTTTTTGAGGTGGTCTGTCATAACTTTTTTAGAATTCTAGCAGACATTGTGACTTTTAGTGTTAGTGTTCCTGGAAAAATGGGACCCAAACAGCCAGCCCGAAACGCATGTGTCAGGAACAGATGCGGAAGCAAATTTTTACGTGACAATATATCATATTGTAGGTGTTTATTACACTTTGTATGCATTTTTTTGCTGGTTTGCATATGTTGTTAATATTCAGTGTTTTATTGTTCATAGCTAATATTGTAAATCCCACTTTCTTTATTTTCATGTACATTTTGGGTGTCCCATTCAGTAAAAAAACAGTAACATTGAATTAAATGAATTAAAAAAATAAAAATAAATATGTATATAGAGACATACTGTAATAACTTGAAGTAAATAATGAAGATTAACAACTAATTACAGACAAAAATAAATAAATAAATAAAAAATCACTAAAAGCAGTCTTTTTCTCACAATATGTCGACTTTTTTCTTATAAAATTGTGACCCATTTCTCATATTCTTTCTGTTTTTGTAATATTGCAATATTTTCTTGTAAAATTACAACTTTTTTTATGAAAAATTATTACTTTTTATTGCAAAATGTTGACATTTGTCATATAAAATTTTGACTTTTATTACAATATTACCCATTTTTTTGTTGTTCTTGTAAAACAGTGAATTTTTTTTTAGTACATATAAGGCTTTTGTCATAATTTTGCCCAATGAAATGCCGATTATTATTATAATATTGCCAACATTAGATTTCAGATGCGGAAGCACATTTTTACGTGACAATATATCATATTGTAGGTGTTTATTACACTTTGTATGAATTTTTTGCTGGTTTGCATATGTTGTTAATATTCAGTGTTTTATTGTTCATAGTTAATATTGTAAATCCCACTTTCTTTATTTTCATGTACATTTTGGGTGTCCCATTCAGTAAAAAAAACAGTAACATTGAATTAAATGAATTAAAAAAATAAAAATAAATATGTATACAGAGACATACTGTAATAACTTGAAGTAAATAATGAAGATTAACAACTAATTACAGACAAAAATAAATAAATAAATAAAAAATCACTAAAAGCAGTCTTTTTCTCACAATGTGTCGACTTTTTTTTTTTAATAAAATTGTGACCAATTTCTCATATTCTTTCTGTTTTTGTAATATTGCAATATTTTCTTGTAAAATTACAACTATTTTTATGAAAAATTATTACTTTTTATTGCAAAATGTTGACATTTGTCATATAAAATTTTGACTTTTATTACAATATTACCCATTTTTTTGTTGTTCTTGTAAAACAGTGATTTTTTTTTAGTACATATAAGGCTTTTGTCATAATTTTGCCCAATGAAATGCCGATTATTATTATAATATTGCCAACATTAGATTTCAGATGCGGAAGCACATTTTTACGTGACAATATATCATATTGTTGGTGTTTATTACACTTTGTATGCATTTTTTGCTGGTTTGCATATGTTGTTAATATTCAGTGTTTTATTGTTCATAGTTAATATTGTAAATCCCACTTTCTTTATTTTCATGTACATTTTGGGTGTCCCATTCAGTAAAAAACAGTAACATTACATTCTGTTTTTTTTTGAGGTGGTCTGTCATAACGTGTTTAGAACTTTTGGTATTAGTGTTCCTGGAAAAAAAGGGACCCAAACACACACACTGTAGTGAAGTGAAGTGAAGTGAATTATATTTATATAGCGCTTTTCTCTAGTTAAATTTAAAGCAGTGTGGGTGGCACTGGGAGCAGGTGGGTAAATTGTCTTGCCCAAGGACACAACGGCAGTGACTAGGATGGCAGAAGCGGGAATCGAACCTGGAACCCTCAAGTTGCTGGCACGGCCACTCTAAATATGACCAATGTATGATCCTGTAACTACTTGGTATCGGATCGATACCTAAATGTGTGGTATCATCCAAAACTAACGTAAAGTTTTAAAGAAGAGAAGAATAAGTGATTATTACATTTTAACAGAAGTGTAGATAGAACATGTTGAAACAGAAAATAAGCAGATATTTACAGTAAATGAACAAGTAGATTAATAATCAATTTTTACAGCTTGTCCTTTATAATGTGTACAAAATAATAGGTGTATCAATTACACAATACTAATTAGGAGCCTTTGTTTGTTTACTTACTACTAAAAAACAAGTTGTCTCGCATGTTTACTATTTTATTTAAGGACTAAATTGCCATAATAAACATATTTAATGTACCTTAAGATTTTTTTGTTAAAATAAAGCCAATTGTCAGAAAAATTGTATGTAAATTATCAAAAAAACTTTCCGTTCCCTGAGTTCCCAGTGAACAGACAAGAGGTTGTCTTTGTTGCCCCAAGCCAAAGGCTTGGAAAATTCCATTGTGTACGATGGGAGGTGACGGGAGGGGTTATCTATTTTGATACAAGACCTGCCCAAGCTCGATCCAGGACCAGTCCAAGCCCGAGGCATCATTTTTTTTTGTGTTAATGTGACCGAAAACGTATGGCTGTTTACCATACTTGCCAACCCTCCCGGATTTTCCGGGAGACTCCCGAAATTCAGCGCCTCTCCCGAAAACCTCCCGGGACAGATTTTCTCCTGAAAATCTCCCGAAAATTCAGGCGGAGCTGGAGGCCACGCCCCCTCCAGCTCCATGCGGACCTGAGTCCGCTTTCCCACAATATAAAGAACGTCTACAGTAAAGCATTCCGTCTGCCGTAAACAGCAATGTTGTGACACTCTTAAACAGGACAATACTGCCATCTAGTGCATTTGATGCAAGCACTTTTGTGCGTGCCACACAGCAATGCATCATCAGAGAGGGTGTTCAGCATGGTTAGTTAGAAAGATAGTGACAGAGAATAGAACAAGGATGGACAATTCAACCCTTAACTCAACAATGAGTAGATGAGTGTTATGTGTGTGTATATGTGTAAATAAATGAACACTGAAATTCAAGTATTTCTTTTATTTATATATATATATATATATATATATATATATATATATATATATATATATATATATATATATATATATATATATATATATATATATATATATATGTATGTGTGGGGAAAAAAAATCACAAGACTATTTCATCTCTACAGGCCTGTTTCATGAGGGGGGGTACCCTCAATCGTCAGGAGATTTATATATATTTAGATTTAGATATATAGATATATATATATATATATATATATATATATATATATATATATATATATATATATATATATATATATATATATATATATATATATATATATATATATCCATCCATCCATTTGCTACCGCTTATTCCCTTCGGGGTCGCGGGGATATATATATATATATATATATATATATATATATATATATATATATATATATATATATATATATATATATATATGAAATACTTGACTTGGTGAATTCTAGCTGTAAATATACACCTCCCCTCTTAACCACGCCCCCAACCACGCCCCTGCCCCAACCACGCCCCCCGCACCCACCACCCACCTCCCAAAATTGGAGGTCTCAAGGTTGGCAAGTATGCTGTTTACATACCCCCCATTCCTTTAGAAACAGCTGTTGTTATGTAAACAGGGAATATCCAAATAAAAGAGGAGACGTGAACCTTTTTTTTCTCGTGAGAGCGTGGGTGACACTGTAAGAGGTTACGGGTCGACACGTTTCTCCTCAAATTGAGCAAAATTGAATTCTGTCTCTTTTTGATTCCTTGCTTCTTGTCTTGTTTAATAAATGTCATCGATGTTTGAACCTGACACCAATAATGACATTTTTCGTGGTGCCCTTTATTGTGTCGAAAAGTATCGAAATACATTGTGGTCGCAAAATATAGGTATCGGGACAACCAACATCCATTCCGACTAAGAAGAAAGTGACCTTCCAGGGCAGAAAGAAGTCTTGTCCAGAGTCCATCCTCCAAGCACACACACTTAAATCAACTGCCGGTTTTTACTTGGGATGCTTTTATCACTTTGGATTAAGCTCCCCCTCAAAGCTATTAATTCTAAGCCGTAAAGTTTACTGCCTGCGGATCCTTTTCCTTTTCCACTTCCATCGCAGGAAGGAACGCGTCGTCGAGGGGAAAAGGCAAAGAGTAACTTATTGTTTTTATATGAGACGGATTCCCCTGCTGTTCCGGTCAATAATGACTTGATATATCAGCGACGGCCTTGCTATTTGCACGCTTTCTCACCGTGTTTTCTCTGCCCGTGATTGAGCGCGGCTATTTCAGCGCTCAGAGAGAGGCGGGAGAAGGACGGGGAGGCTAACGTCTGTTTGATCAAAGTTTATGTGAAATTTCCCGAGGCCACCGGGGGAGCCGCTGTTTATGAACTGTAATAAAAAGAGTCATTTTGAAGGTGTGACCCCGGCACGGGGCGGTGGGTGGGGGGGGGGATTTGGCTCGGTCGGTCTGCGTGTTTGCAAGAAGGTGGAGCTCGGAAAGAAGGAAAAAGGCAAAAATGAATGACTCAAGTGAAAGAAATGTACACTATATTGCCAAAAGTATTTGGCCACCTGTCTTGACCTACATATGAACTTGAAGTGCCATCCCATTCCTAACCCATAGGGTTCAATATGACCTTTTGCAGCTATTACAGCTTCAACTAATAATAATAATAATAATAATAATAATAATAATAATAATAATAATAATAATAATAATAATAGGGTTCAATATGACCTTTTGCAGCTATTACAGCTTCAACTAATAATAATAATAATAATAATAATAATAATAATAGGGTTCAATATGACCTTTTGCAGCTATTACAGCTTCAACTAATAATAATAATAATAACAATAATAATAATAATAATAATAATAATAATAATAGGGTTCAATATGACCTTTTGCAGCTATTACAGCTTCAACTAATAATAATAATAATAATAATAATAGGGTTCAATATGACCTTTTGCAGCTATTACAGCTTCAACTAATAATAATAATAATAATAATAATAATAATAATAATAATAATAGGGTTCAATATGACCTTTTGCAGCTATTACAGCTTCAACTAATAATAATAATAATAATAATAATAATAATAATAATAATAATAATAATAATAATAGGGTTCAATATGACCTTTTGCAGCTATTACAGCTTCAACTAATAATAATAATAATAATAATAATAATAATAATAATAATAATAATAATAATAGGGTTCAATATGACCTTTTGCAGCTATTACAGCTTCAACTAATAATAATAATAATAATAATAATAATAATAATAGGGTTCAATATGACCTTTTGCAGCTATTACAGCTTCAACTAATAATAATAATAATAACAATAATAATAATAATAATAATAATAATAATAATAGGGTTCAATATGACCTTTTGCAGCTATTACAGCTTCAACTAATAATAATAATAATAATAATAATAATAATAATAATAATAGGGTTCAATATGACCTTTTGCAGCTATTACAGCTTCAACTAATAATAATAATAATAATAATAATAATAATAATAATAATAATAATAGGGTTCAATATGACCTTTTGCAGCTATTACAGCTTCAACTAATAATAATAATAATAATAATAATAATAATAATAATAATAATAATAGGGTTCAATATGACCTTTTGCAGCTATTACAGCTTCAACTAATAATAATAATAATAATAATAATAATAATAATAATAATAATAATAATAATAATAGGGTTCAATATGACCTTTTGCAGCTATTACAGCTTCAACTAATAATAATAATAATAATAATAATAATAATAATAATAATAATAGGGTTCAATATGACCTTTTGCAGCTATTACAGCTTCAACTAATAATAATAATAATAATAATAATAATAATAATAATAATAATAATAATAATAATAATAGGGTTCAATATGACCTTTTGCAGCTATTACAGCTTCAACTAATAATAATAATAATATTAATAATAATAATAATAATAGATTTTATTTGTAAAAAGCACTTTACATTGAGTAAACAACCTCTAAGTGCTACAGTGTATTAAAATAAAAAGATAATTAAAAAATAAATAAAAATAAAAACTAGAACAGCCAAATAGCTAAAACTATTATGCATATATCTAAAAAAAGGCTTTTTATTTTTATTTTTTATTTTTTTAAAGAAGGGTTTTTAAGCCTTTTTAAAAAGCATCCACATCCACATAATATGGATGAACTCTAATATTGTAATAGATGGAAAGCCTTTCTTTTGGAAAAATATGTTTGAAAGAGGAATCATTTTTGTCAATGATATTATCAATGAGAATGGTAAGATTATGAAGTATGATGAATTTACAACTATGTATGGTGATGCTTGCTCAAGCTTTTCATTTAATCAACTAACTGGAGTCATTGGGAAAAGATGGAAACAAATAATTAATTATGGAACTACTAAATTATTAGTTTTTAAACCTCTAATAAGAAATTCGAGTTGGCAAAAAGGAACTAAAATACATAGAAAAAGATATAAGTTTTATTTAATAAAGAAATCTTTGAAGGCTGCCCCATACAACACATTTGGAAAATGGGAGGACTTTTTTGACTGCCCGTTGCCGTGGGATGCCATATTCAAACTAATCTATAAAACTACTATTGATGTGCAAAATCGTTATTTTCAAATTAAAATTATTTATAACTTCTTATACCCACGGGGAAAATGTTAAAATGATGGAATATGACAGAGTCAGATGACTGCCGATTTTGTTGTCAGGAGTCTGAATCCACCCTGCATTTGTTTTGGTATTGTCATATTGTGTCTTCCTTTTGGGTGGAAGTTGAAAAAATGTGTTTAAGGATTGGTTTGTTTATGAAGCTTGATGTGGTTTCTGTTACTTTGGGAGAGTTCATTGACAATCATGATTTAATCAATTGAATTATAGTACTCGGTAAAAGGTTTATTTTTAAGGCCAAAAACAGATATTCACTTAGTATTACTTTCTTTAAAACATTTATTCAGTATTTTTTAACTTTAGAAAGTTACATGGTTGAAAACGATAATGATGCCAAAAAACATAAAAAAAAGATGGGAAGTCCTCAAAGGCTTATGTTGAAAGTGTAATTATGTTTATAGATTATATGTTATCTGTTGTTGTATTCCCTAACTTTTAGTGACCTGAACATAAGCTGGACTGTACATACATTTTTTTGTTTTGTTTTTGTTTTGAAAATGTAATTTTGTTTGTAGATTATATGCAATCTGTTGTGTTCCAAAATGTTCTGTTTTTTTTTTTTTTTTTTTTTTTTCTCAGTGTACATGAATGAAGGTGTGTGTTGCTGGACCCGACTTGGACATTATCTGGACTGGACCTGTTTTTTTTTAAAAAAACCTTTAAATGAAGCTAATTTAATTTACAACCAGGTCTGGTGAAGATAAGGTCCTTTCTTTCCTTTTTTTTTTTTTTTTTTATAGATAAGATAAATAAATATTTTCTTGGATAAAAAGGAAAGTAAAACAATATACAAATAATTACATAAGGGAGAAAGAAGAAAAAAGAAAAAAAAGTAATTAAATGAAAATGTTAGTGGACCAGCAGCACAAACAATCAAGTGTGCTTCAGGGACTGTGTTGTGTCCCTTGCAGAAGTGTTGTCCATGTTGTGGGAACCAGAATATTGATAGCAGAAAGAAACAACCCCTTTTGTGTGAGTGGGTGTGTATGAGTGTGAATGGGGGAGGGAAGGTTTTTTTTTTTGGGTTGATGCACTAGTTGAAAGTGTATCGTGTGTTTTTTTCTATGTTGATTTAATTAAAAAAAAAAAACAAAAAAAAAAAAAAAAAAAACATCCACAGTCTGTGGTTCCCTCAGGTGGTCAGGGAGAGCGTTCCACAGACTGGGAGCGGCGGAGCAGAAAGCCCGGTCTCCCATTGTTCGTAGCTTTGTCCTCGGAGGTTGGAGGAGGTTAGCCTGTCCGGAGCGGAGGTGTCGTGTGGAGGATTTGGGGGTGAGTAGTTCTTTGAGGTAGATGGGGGAATTTCCATGGTTAGTAGGGAGACTTTGAATTCAATCCTGAGTGGAACAGGAAGCCAGTGAAGGGATTTGAGAGTTGGTGTGATATGGTCATATTTCCGCACTCTCATCAGGATCCTAGCAGCACTATTCTGTATGTATTGTAGCTTCTGGATGTTTCTCTTCTGGGAAGGCTGTCCACAAGGTTGCGGAGTGTGTTTGTAGGAATTTTCCACCATTCTTCCAAAAGCGCATTGGTGAGGTCACACACTGATGTTGGTGGAGAAGGCCTGGCTCTTTCTCCGTTCTAATTCATCCCAAAGGTGTTCTATCGGGTTTAGGTCAGGACTCTGTGCAGGCCAGTCAAGTTCATCCACGCCAGACTCTGTCATCCATGTCTTTATGGATCTTGCTTTGGTATCCTGGAGCATTCAAAGTTCATTTCACTGGAACTGGACTACAGGCAGACCAGTTTAGTACCGGCACTCTTTTACTATGAAGCCACGCTGTTGTAACACATGCAGAATGTGACTTGCCAATATCTTGCTGAAATAAGCAGGGGCGTCCATGATAACGTTGCTTGGATGGCAACATATGTTGCTCCAAAACCTGTATGTACATTTCAGCATTAATGGTGCCTTCACAGATGTGTAAGTTACCCATGTCTTGGGCACTAATACACCCCCATACCATCACACATGCTGCCTTTTGAACTTTGCACCTAGAACAGTCCGGATTGTTCTTTTCCACAATGTCCACAGTTTCCAAAAACTATTCGAAACGTGGACACGTCAGACCACAGAACACTTTTTTCCACTTTGCATCAGTCCGTCTTAGATGAGCTCGGAACCAGAGAAGCCGGCGGCGTTTCTGGGTGTTGTTGATAAAAGGCTTCGGCTTTGCATAGTAGTGTTTTAACTTGCACTTACAACTTTTAGCCACAGACTGTAGTTACTGACAGTGCTTTTCCAAAGTGTTCCAGAGCCCATGTGGTGATATCCTTCACACACTGATGTCAGTTTTTGATGCAGTACCGCCTGAGGGATCGAAGGTCTGTAATATAATAGCGTACGTGCAGTGATTTCTCCAGATTCTCGGAACCTTGTGATAATATTACAGACCGTAGATGGTGAAATCCCTAAATTCCTTGCAATAGCTGGTTGAGAAATGTTGTTCTTAAACAATTTGCTCACAAATTCGTTCACAAAGTGGTGACCCTCGCCCCGTCCTTGTTTCATGGAAGCTGCATTTATACCCAATCATGGCACCCACCTGTTCCCAATTAGCCTGTTCACCTGTGGGATGTTCCAAATAAGTGTTTCATGAGCATTCCTCAACTTTCTCAGTCTTTTTTGCTACTTGTGCCAGCTTTTTTGAAACATGTTGCAGGCATCAAATTCCAAATGAGCTAATATTTGCAAAAAATAACCAGTTCGAACGTTAAATATCTTGTCTTTGCAGTCTATTCAATTTTCAAGTCATTGTTTTCTGTTTTTATTTACCATTTACACAACGTGACAACTTATAATTTAATTTTTCTTTACCTGCATAGAGCGGCTGGAAGGATCACAATCGCCCCCTTGTGTTTAGGAGGCACACAACGTCATGAAACACTTCCAATTCAATGTTGGATTAATGTCAACGTTATGCACATCCATTTTTTTTCTCTCATCTGAAAATAAAGTGTCACAAATGAGAGATGAGAACCCTGCAAATGAATGTCGCTCAGGAGGACAAAGGGGGCGGGGGGGAGAGAGGGCGAGCGAAAAAGCCGATGTCGCAGGCTCAGGCAATGTAATGAAAAAGAAACCGGAGTCAATAAATACACGAGTATAAATAATAACCTTTGAGCGAATCAAATATCGTTGACCTTTTGTAAAGTGGAAAGTGGAATGCTGTGAGCTCCTGGCAGCCTGTAGGCCTGGTAACTGTTTTAATGAAGATGGTTTGCTCTGGATGGAGTGCCTAAAATGGACAAAAAGGAAATGGAATTGTAGGTTAAAGACACCGAGTGCCTGAAAACACACAAAAAGCACCGGAGTTGCCGTACAAACGCATGATCTCAAAATGTGACCAGTGACGGGTAGTAACAAGCACACCAGATACAGTCTGGTGTGCCGTGGGAGATGATCTAATTTCACCTTCCATCCATCCATCCATCTTCTTCCGCTTATCCGAGGTCGGGTCGCGGGGGCAGCAGCCTAAGCAGGGAAGCCCAGACTTCCCTCTCCCCAGCCACTTCGTCCAGCTCCTCCCGGGGGATCCCAAGGCGTTCCCAGGCCAGCCGGGAGACATAGTCTTCCCAACGTGTCCTGGGTCTTCCCCGTGGCATCCTACCGGTCGGACGTGCCCTAAACACCTCCCGAGAGAGGCGATCGGGTGGCATCCTGACCAGATGCCCGAACCACCTCATCTGGCTCCTCTCGATGTGGAGGAGCAGCGGCTTTACTTTGAGCTCCCCCCGGATGACAGAGCTTCTCACCCTATCTCTAAGGGAGAGACCCGCCACCCGGCGGAGGAAACTCATTTCGGCCGCTTGTACCCGTGATCTTGTCCTTTCGGTCATAACCCAAAGCTCATGACCATAGGTGAGGATGGGAACGTAGATCGACCGGTAAATTGAGAGCGTTGCCTTCCGGCTCAGCTCCTTCTTCACCACAACGGATCGATACAGCGTACGCATTACTGAAGACGCCGCACCGATCCGCCTGTCGATCTCACCATCCACTCTTCCCTCACTCGTGAACAAGACTCCGAGGTACTTGAACTCCTCCACTTGGGGCAGGGTCTCCTCCCCAACCCGGAGATGGCACTCCACCCTTTTCCGGGCGAGAACCATGGACTCGGACTTGGAGGTGCTGATTCTCATCCCAGTCGCTTCATACTCGGCTGCGAACCGATCCAGCGAGAGCTGAAGATCCTGGCCAGATGAAGCCATCAGGACCACATCATCTGCAAAAAGCAGAGACCTAATCCTGCAGCCACCAAACCGGATCCCCTCAACGCCTTGACTGTGCCTAGAAATTCTGTCCATAAAAGTTATGAACAGAATCGGTGACAAAGGGCAGCCTTGGCGGAGTCCAACCCTCACTGGAAACGTGTCCGACTTACAGCCGGCAATGCGGACCAAGCTCTGACACTGATCATACAGGGAGCGGACCGCCAAAATCAGACAGTCCGATACCCCATACTCTCTGAGCACTCCCCACAGGACTTCCCGAGGGACACGGTCGAACTTCTCTCTCTGGAGAGAGAGAAGTTTCGTCATTTCTCACAAAATCGCCAGAAAAAGTAAGGCGTTTTCTGACGGAGAGTTTATTAAGGAGTGCTTATCGGACTCTGTTGCGCTGATATGCCCGGAGAAGAGGGGCGCATTTAAGAACGTGTCACTCTCCCGACGCACTGTAACGAGGCGGATTGAGACCATCGCTGGAAACTTGGAGCTTCAGCTGAAGAACAGACTGTTTTCGCTGGCTTTGGATGAGAGCTGCGATGTACGTAACACCGCCCAGCTGCTCATCTTCTTACGTGGGATAACTGCAGACTTTCAAATCACGGAGAAGCTGGCAGCCATGCAGTCGATTAAAAGGGACAACCACAGGTAGTGACTTGTTCACATAGGTAAACTCGTGTTTGGACATGTTAGGACTGAAATGGGACAAGCTGGCAGGTGTGACAACAGATGGTTGTCCAAATCTGACGGGGAAAAATTTTAGACTTTTAAAGAGGATGCAGGATAAAGTGACATAAATAGACATTTTTGCAATGTATTATACATCAGAAAGTGTTGTGTAAGACAGTGTTAAAAATAAAACCATCAATAGCAATCTGCTTTTGTATAAAGTTAAATTAGGTTAAATGAAATTATTATTATTTATCTTACGGTATATCAAAAATAATTTGAGCAAAATTTAATTGAAATATTGTCGGTGTGGCCCTCCAGCAGACCCCCGGCTTAAACAACTGCGTGTAATAAAAGAGATTAAGGAACTAGATTACATTTTGTGCCGCTATAGTTACTTTAAACCAGACCTGGGCATTTTGCGGCCCGCGGGCCACATCCGGCCCTTTGTGCGTCCCTGTCCCACCCGACTCTGCAGCATCGCGTGGACATCGGGGGCGGTACCTCTGGATTGGCAGACCGGGGTGGTGGTTCCTCTCTTTAAGAAGGGGAACCGGAGGGTGTGTTCTAACTATCGTGGGATCACACTCCTCAGCCTTCCCGGTAAGGTCTACTCAGGTGTACTGGAGAGGAGGCTACGCCGGATAGTCGAACCTCGGATTCAGGAGGAACAGTGTGGTTTTCGTCCTGGTCGTGGAACTGTGGACCAGCTCTATACTCTCGGCAGGGTCCTTGAGGGTGCATGGGAGTTTGCCCCAACCAGTCTACATGTGCTTTGTGGACTTGGAGAAGGCATTCGACCGTGTCCCTCGGGAAGTCCTGTGGGGAGTGCTCAGAGAGTATGGGGTATCGGACTGTCTGATTGTGGCAGTCCGCTCCCTGTATGCTCAGTGCCAGAGCTTGGTCCGCATTGCCGGCAGTAAGTCGGACACGTTTCCAGTGAGGGTTGGACTCCGCCAAGGCTGCCCTTTGTCACCCATTCTGTTCATAACTTTTATGGACAGAATTTCTAGGCGCAGTCAAGGCGTTGAGGGGATCTGGTTTGGTGGCTGCAGGATTAGGTCTCTGCTTTTTGCAGATGATGTGGTCCTGATGGCTTCATCTGGCCAGGATCTTCAGCTCTCACTGGATCGGTTCGCAGCCGAGTGTGAAGCGACTGGGATGAGAATCAGCACCTCCAAGTCCGAGTCCATGGTTCTCGCCCGGAAAAGGGTGGAGTGCCATCTCCGGGTTGGGGAGGAGATCTTGCCCCAAGTGGAGGAGTTCAAGTACCTCGGAGTCTTGTTCACGAGTGAGGGAAGAGTGGATCGTGAGATCGACAGGCGGATCGGTGCGGCGTCTTCAGTAATGCGGACGCTGTATCGATCCGTTGTGGTGAAGAAGGAGCTGAGCCGGAAGGCAAAGCTCTCAATTTACCGGTCGATCTACGTTCCCATCCTCACCTATGGTCATGAGCTTTGGGTTATGACCGAAAGGACAAGATCACGGGTACAAGCGGCCGAAATGAGTTTCTTCCGCCGGGTGGCGGGGCTCTCCCTTAGAGATAGGGTGAGAAGCTCTGCCATCCGGGGGGAACTCAAAGTAAAGCCGCTGCTCCTCCACATCGAGAGGAGCCAGATGAAGTGGTTCGGGCATCTGGTCAGGATGCCACCCGAACGCCTCCCTAGGGAGGTGTTTAGGGCACGTCCGACCGGTAGGAGGCCGCGGGGAAGACCCAGGACACGTTGGGAAGACTATGTCTCCCGGCTGGCCTGGGAACACCTCGGGGTCCCACAGGAAGAGCTGGACGAAGTGGCTGGGGAGAGGGAAGTCTGGGCTTCCCTGCTTAGGGTGCTGCCCCCGCGACCCGACCTCGGATAAGCGGAAGAAGATGGATGGATGGATGTCGGTGTGGCCCTCCAGCAGTGCTCGGGTTGCTCATGCGGCCCCCGGTAAAAATTAATTGCCCACCCCTGATTTAAACTGTCAACAGCAACCAGCATGAAACATTGTAAAATGTACAGTTAGTGCGTGTGATCGATATCGGACAATCTCACTCATGAAAGATCACTATAGGTATCGGCATCATAAATCCCTGATCCAAACACCCCTAAGCAAATGTAAAGTGCATCTATCGATAACATTCATTGTGAGTGATTTATCAAGACCGTAGGAAAAAATGGGCATCAAGCTGCCTTTCAAAATAAAGCTCTGCCCGGGTCAGCCAAGCAGCAGGAGAAAAGCCCCCGGTTGTGATCTGGGGAAGCTTTGCTGTAACAACACTCCCGTCTTGAGATTTATCAGAGGTTTCACAAAATCAATGCGGCACACTGGAAGGAAGATCACAGCCAACACCAGAGAGCCATCAGCAGTAATCGCCTGCTGCACGCCAGCCAAGGAGACAGCAACGGCGAATTACAGCGAAAGAGATGAAAACACGTCTCGTAATGCGTCGCTTGGTATACTTTGGATTTAAATAGAACTTTCTTGACAGTACACGTTATATGTTGCATGAGTAAATGCAATGTGGAGGTCCTGGCATCCCAAACACAAGCAGGCATCCATCATACTGCTACCTGAGGGGGTCTGTGGCTGACCCTCACACATTTTGCATTAAAAAGTAACAATTTAACATTAAAAAAGTAATAATTTTATGAGCAAATATTGCAATATTACAGAAACAGAAATAATATGACAAATTGTTCCCAATTTTTATAAGAAACAAGTTGACACATTGTAAGAAAAAGACTGCTTTTAGTTATTTTTTTTTTTTTTTTTTGTTTGTAATTGGTTTTTAACACATTAAATCAACAAAAAACCTGACTTTGGAGCAATGTTCACGGACTCTAATGTTTGGCTTTACACTTTCTTGTCGTAATTTTACACGCAAGTCAACATTTTACAAGAAAATCTGAACGTTTGTGCAATAAAAGTTTACTCAATAACAGTCGCAGCTTTACAAGAAAAGCTTACATTTTGGCAATTTTATGAAAAGGGTCGTAATTTTACTCGACAAAAGTCAAAATTTGATAAGAAAACTTTAAAATGTTGGCAATAGTATAATAACAATCGGAATTTTACTTGGCAAAATGGTGACAAAAGTCATAATTTTACTCAAACAACGTCACTATTTTACAAGAACAACGAAAACATTGGCAATATTGTGATAAAAGTCTGAATTTTATACGACAAATGTCACCATTTTGCATTAAAAAGTAACAATTTTACATAAAAAAGTAATAATTTTAAATTAAAAAATTAATTATTTTACGAGAAAATATTGCAATATTACAGAAACAGAATGAATATGACAAATTGTTACCAATTTTTATAAGAAAAAAGTTGACACATTGCAAGAAAAAGACTGCTTTTAGTTATTTATTTTTTTTTTGAATTTTTTTTTTGCTTGTAATTGGTTTTTAACACATTAAATCAACAAAACACCTGACTTTGGAGCAATGTTCACGGACTCTAGTATTTGGTTCTCTATTAGATGCAATGGTTTTCTGGGACTATGATTTATGTCCTAACT